>NC_029790.2:20765185-20818363 GCF_000816755.2 Arachis ipaensis | reverse complement strand
CGTGCGGGAGGTTTCTGTTTATGAATGTGAACTTATCGTGCTCCTCGCCGACTCTGAACTTTTCCAGGTCTCCTTCTGGCTCTGGTCTGGGTTTGTCGTCTACCCTGGCGTCCAGGTCGGCCAGGAAAACCCCTGACGCTTCCTTGGATTTTTTTCTGAGAGAAAGGCTGGCGTGGTCGCAAGCGACCGCCGTTTCTAAGTCGCCCCGGAGGGATCCCACGGATCCGTCATCGGTGATGAACTTCATCACCAGTAGTTTCGTGCTGATAGCTGCCCCCAGGTCGTTAATGGTCTTTCTCCCCAAGATGATGTTATAAGCCGTCGAATCTCGTAATATTACAAAGTCTGCCATGATTGTCCTCCGTCTTTGCCCTTGTCCCACAGAGGTCGGGAGTGTGATGATTCCGTCTGGCTTGATGAAGTGGTCTCCTAACCCTACCACACCGTGCTGGTGGGTCGTCAGGTCGGAATCTCTCAATCCCAGGGCATCGAAAACGTTTCAGAACATGATGTTTGAGTCTGCCCCCGTGTCTACCAGGATTCGTTTGACGAGGCCAGTTCCGACCCTAGCCGTAATGACCATGGGCGGACTTTCCGGCACCTCGTCAAACCATTGGTCCTCCGGGCCGAAAGAGATAGGTGGGAGACCTTTAAGACTTCTAACAGGTGAGGTGGAGACCGCTAGGACCTTGGCATCTTTCTTCTGCACAATGGTCAGGCCCATACCCTCAAGGGCGCTGTCCTTCGGCTGTGTGCAAGCCGTACGGGACGCGTGTCCGGGTCGGGTGGAGGGCGCATTATTGGGCCGGCGAGAACTCGAGTCGGGCTGACTCGCGTGAGTTTGGGCCAGGCCGTAACAACTTCAAAATAATCAGAATATAAATCATTGATAGCGCAAGCAGATCATAGTATATTGAAGAAATTTTTTTGTAATCTATTAATATTTTATATTCTCCTCTATTAAATCTTTTATGTTTTCTGTTATTTATCAAAGGGCCTCAAAGAGACATATTCAATAAGGTTCAGGAGGCAATTTCAAATACATGACCAAAAGTTTAAGGGAATGAATACAATTTGTTTGGGCAAAATTGCATATTGTAAGGTCAAGGAGTAGATATGTCGACTTAGAAAAGTTTATGAACCAATTGGCAATATTTTTAAAGTATATATTACCTAATGTTTCCAAAAATAAATTCGTGATATAAATGAATAAAGTATTCGGTAATGCTAGCAACAATTAATGAATGCTAAATAAGACAACTTCTGACTGTTTTTGGCTAAATGTTTTTTGTTATCAAGCATTTTCAAAAAGTATGCATATACGTCCATGATATCCCCAACGTTTATAATAAAGGCATTAAAACGGGGTTTAACAGGAACCCATATGCCATCTTAGTGTTTGTTGTGGGCATGGAGGTTGTGATAGAGTTGGTGAATAGTTGTCAGAACAGCCCGTGTAACATACCATAACCTAAAGGCCTACTTGCTCTTCTAATACATGGTGTAGGCAGAAAATGTAGGGATCTTTCAAAAGCTATAAAGTTAATATCTCAACACACCATTTCCCTACTAGAAACTAATATTAGAAATAGAAAAATTGAAAGATTGAGACAAGCTATAAAGGCCTACTTGCTCTTCTAATACACGGTGTCGGGAGCTCTCAAAAGCTATAAAGCTAATATCTCAACACACTATTGCCCTATATACTAAAAGAATCTAATATTAATATCTAAACATGTATGAATAGCTATCACAACTTTTTGCTTTCTCTCCCAATATCTATAAAAAAATCTTCTGTTAATGGAAATTCAAATGTTTTCCCTCTTTAAGAAAATCTACTGTTAATGTCATGTTAATGTCAACAACTTGTAATATCCAGAAAATGTCTGAAGAAACTAATTTTAGTGGGATTTCATGTGAAAAATCAGTAGAGAAATCATTTATATCTTCAAGTGCATCTTATGTCAAATGTATGTAAACCATCTCCAGCCAACTTCCCCAAATAGGAATGACAACATGGGAATAGATAAATGAAAAAAGATAAAAACAGTAAAACACATTCATTTAAAAACTACAAAAACCAAACAAGAACAAGCACAAGAGAGTAATCATGCATTTAAGACCAAAATGGAGAGTCTGAACAAGATGTGACTTACAAAACAAGGGTGAATGCTTAGTAAATTATTTTATAGAGACCTTAAGAATCAATGGCTACACACTATATACAAGATTCAAAATAGACTTTTTTAGGACCTTCTTAGTTACATAAATTTTTAGAAAGCTTTCAGTTGAACTTTTATCATTTTTATTGTTAAAATAAAATCATCTATTCAATTAGTGATAAAATAAAAACTCCATCATTGACAATGTTCAAGATATATGTAGATTAAAAAAAGCCATTGAAATTCTAGATAAATGAAGTCCAAATACCAAAAACAAAGGGGCAATGAGATTAATTAGTACTTAAGAAAAATACTAGACAACTAGAGCCCTTTTTCGCCTGGAAAAGAAGCCTTTATCTTTTAATGATTTTAATGAAAAAGTTATTCTTAAAAATATCACATCTCATATTTCAGACCAACCAAAAAGCCTCTTTTAAATTTTTTTCCTTCCAAAAATTTATTTGCTTTGCAAAAATTTGGGTTGAACACTAGAAAAACAGCTGAAATAATAGTAGGACATCAGAAAAACTGCAGGGACATGCAGATTAAGCAAGTAAAACTAATCATATGAAATGTCAACCCAAACCTTAATCAAATAGAACACAAACTCTGCAACCTAATAAAGACACACCTACTTTTTGAAAGAGCCTAGTAGCAGAAACAATACAAATATCCAATACAAGAACAATATGGAAGCACTCAACATAATATGACAGCAACTATAACAAGCAAATATAGCAAGTAAAGCAATAACAAGAACACGAGAGTTTAACGTGGAAAACCCCCCTCAATGTGAGAGGTAAAAACCACGATCGTCCATGCCAATGAAATAGCTCCACTATAATCAAATAAGGTACAAGAGAGTCTCAAACAAAGCACAAAAATGTGCATATAACCAGCCAAAACATCAAAACACCAAAGCTTATAAATGAGAAGCAAGAAGATGAAAAATACCAAAAAAATAGAGCTGCTATCGAAGCCAATTTCTCCCTCTGAAGACCTCCAATTGAAATCTCCACCATTCAAAATTAAGAACAAGATGTGAAAAATCTGCAGTCCAAATTTCACGTCGATCCAATGGTGAAAGAATGAGAATCTGCCGTTCAAATATTGTTGCTCAGTGTAAAAACAGGAAACCTATTTTCTCTGTTACAAAGCCAATTTCTCTCACTGCATACTTCCAATCAACATCTCCACCGTCCAGAATGAAGAACAAGATAAGAGGAACACGCAGTTCAAATTTCAAGCCAATCCAACAGTGAATGAATGAGAAACTGCCATTTGAAATTTACTACTTTGCATAAAAACGAAAATTCTGTTTTCCCTCTTCTCTGTCACTTGGTGGCTACTCTCTCTACCTCTCCATGACCCCAAAAATCTGATTAGGGTTGTGACACTAGGGTGCAAGAATACACCTCCAAAAAGTTGGGTTTGGGCCTCACAAAGGAGAGAAAAAAACCCAACAAATCTCCCCCTTCTCGACTAGGTGGAGGTCATCGCCACTCCGGCGATCAAACAACATGTTTCAAGCTTATCTCTTGACAATGCTTTTGTCATCATATCAGCACCATTGTCATCAGTGTAAACTTTCTCAAGTTCCAATAACTTGGAATCTAACACATTGCGTATCCCGTGATACCTAACATCAATATGTTTAGATCTTGCATGAAAAATAGAATTCTTAGCAAGATAAATAGCACTTTGGCTATCACACAACAACACATAACGGTCTTGCTTGAAATCAAGTGCTGCAAGAAAATTCTTCATCCACAACAACTCTTTAGATGCTTCAGTTGCTGCAATAAACTATGCCTCTGTGGTACAAAGTGCAACACACTTCTATAGCCTTAACTGCCATGAAATAGCTCTCCCTGCAAACTTGACCAAATAATCTGAAGTAGACTTTCGAGAATCAATATTTCCTGCCATGTCTGTATCAGTAAAGCCAACTAGTAAAGGTTTCTCACCACCAAAACTCAAACTCAAGTTAGTTGTACCTTTGAGATATCTCATAATCTATTTAACAGCATTCCAATGTTCTTTACCTGGATTAGAGAGAAAACGACTCGCAGTATCAACCGCATGAGTAATGTCTGGTCTAGTACACACCATAGCATACATCAAACTTCCAACAGCTAAGGCATAAGAAATTTCATCCATTGCTTGTTTCTCCTCATCAGTGGTTGGACACTGCTTGGTGCTCAACTTAAAATGAGGAGCAACAGAATTAGCAACACATTTGGTATCATTCATGCCAAACCTTTGAAGCACCTTCTTTATGTACTTCTCATGTGACAAATAAAGCTTCTTGGAATCTCTATAACGAGTAATAGTCATGCCCAAAATCTATTTGGCAGGACCCAAGTCCTTCATAGCAAAGAACTTGCTCAACTATTTCTTCAACTCATTAATTCTCAAAGCATTCTTTCCCACAATCAAAATATCATCCACATAAAGTAAAAGAATGATAAAATCACCATCAGAAAATTTTTGCACAAATACACAATGATCTGAAGTTGTCTTACGGTAACCATGCTCCCCCATAACAGATTTAAACTTCTTGTACCATTGTCTTGGAGCTTGCTTCAATCCATAAAGACTCTTCTTAAACTTGCACACAAAATCTTCCTTTCCTTTAACAACAAAGCCTTCCGGTTGCTCCATATAGATCTCCTTGTCTAAATCACTAGGAAGAAAAGTTATTTTCACATCCATTTGTTCAATCTCCAGATCAAGAGAAGCTGCTAATCCAAGCACAACACGAATGGATGACATCCTCACAACAGGAGAAAAGATATCCTCATAATGAACACCTTTTCTTTGGCTAAAGCCTCTGACAACCAATCTAGCTTTATACCGAGGCTTAGAATTGTGTTCTTCATTCTTGATTCTGAATACCCATTTGTTTTTCAAAACTCGCATACCCTTCGGTAGTTTCACCAACTCATAGGTATCATTCTCAAGCATGGATTTCATTTCATCTTCCATAGCTTCAAGTCATTGAGCTTTGCTTTCATCTTCAACAGCCTGTTCGAAGCATTCAAGTTCTCCCCCATCAGTCAACAAAACAAACTCATGTGGAGAATACATTGGCGAAGGCTTTCTCTCTCTTGTAGACCTTCTGAGTGAATTTGCAGGAATTTCCAAAACTGGTTGTTCATCTTGATCATCATCACCAACTTCATCAAGCATCGGATCAATTGTTCCATCTTAACCTGCACTTGTATCATGCTCATTATTTTGAGCTTCAACTCTACCATCCTCTACCATAGGCATAGAGGAAGTAATATCCAAATCAAAAAAATTATCACTAGGATGAACCATTGGCTTCTCCGCATTATCAATATCCTTCAATGTTTGGTCTTTAACAAAGACAACATCTCTACTCCGAATCACCTTCTTGCTAACAGGATCATAAAACCTGTAACAAAACTCATCCATGCCATAGCTAATAAAAATACATTACCTAGTCTTTACATCAAGCTTAGATCTCTCATCTTTGGGAATATGAACAAAAGCTTTACATCCAAAGACTTTTAAATGATCATAAGAAACATCTTTACCTGACTATACCTTCTCTGGCACTTCAAATTGTAAGAGAACACATGGTGTCCGGTTCAAGACATGAACAACAGTGCTTAAAGTTTCACCCCAAAAGGATTTTGCCAATCCAGATTGTGACAATAAGTACCTAACTCTTTCAATCAATGTTCTGTTCATCCTTTCAGCCAATCCATTCAACGGAGGAGTCTTCGGAGGAGTCTTCTGATGTCTTATACCATGCTCTTTACAATAAGCATCAAATGGACCTGAGTACTCACCACCATTGCCAGTACGAATACATTTCAACTTCTTCCCATTTTCTCTTCTTGAAATTGCTTGAACACATTCAAAACTTGATATTTGGTCTTCAAAGTGCAAACCCATAATTTTATAGAATGATCATCAATAAAGGTTACAAAATAGATAGACCCTCCAAGTGTTCTTGTCTTCATCGGCCCATATACATCAGAATACACTAAGTCAAGTATCTCCGACTTCCTTGAAGGTGGATGACTCTTGAAAGAAACCCTGTTTTGTTTTCCAACAAAGCAATGGTTGTACTTTTGCAAAGCAACCAGATAAAAGATTCCTCTTGGATAACATATTCATGCCTTTCTCACTCATATGACATAATCTCTTATGCCATAAATTAGTTCCATAAACAAACTTAGTGATGCGTGAGCATCTTGTCTATCTTTTCCTAGTGAATTTGCATCTAATTTATTGAGTTTAATTAAGAATTAATTATATTTTAGCTACTATGGATGCTATTTTGAGTTTTGTACAATACTGTTTATTTTAGGCAGCATTTGGCGGAATTTGATGGAGTTTCTGCAGAGAAAGAGAAGAAGCCAAGGAGATGACCAGCGAATACCGACGCGGACGCATGGCTCACGCGACCGCGCGGAATGGAGGAAATCGCAATGACGCGATCGCATGGACTGGAATCTGCACAAAGGACGCGAACGCGTGGACGACGCGGACGTGTCACATGTGCCACGTGCAGAAAAAAGCAAAAAACGCTGGGGCGATTTCTGGGCTGTTTTGACTCAATTTTCAGCCCAGAAAACACAGATTAGAAGCTGCAGAATGGACAGAACAAGTGGTCCCCACCCATCAACTGAAGATTTGTTAATTAATTCAAATTTAAATTCAAATCTTAAATTAGGAAAAGATATTATTTTAATTTTTAGTTTTAGATATTAGATTTTAAATTTATTAGGATTAGTTATAAAAAGGGAGAAACTTTCCTTCCTTTAGAGAGAGGTCCTGGGGAGATTCCATCTCATCCCATCATGGGAATATAATTGACAATCCTAATTTTCTCTCTTTTCTATGAGCAACTAAACCTCCACTGTTAAGGTTAGAAGCTCTGTCTATGGATTAATTTTATTGCTTTTTCTATTTTAATTTATGTATGGATTTATAATTTAAGAATTGTTTTCGCAATTTATTTTATGAATTTGGGTGGAACGGAAGTATGGCCCTTTTTCTATTTGAGTTCTTGTAAAACTTGGAAAAGCTCTTTACTTGAACAACAGCTGGAAAATATATTCTCCTAAATTTTAATTATTTGAACTTAATGGGATACGTGACATATAATCCTTTTATTTTTGGGTAATTAGAGTTTTTGTGGCATATAAACTGGAATTTGATTATCACCCTCTAATTGGAATTAATTGACCAAGGAATTGGCTGTTGATGAATTTTAGAGGAGACTAGGAAGGTCTAAGCCTCTAAGGAATTAGGGTCTAGTCACATATAGTTTGCCATAAATTAAATCCTACATGATTAAAATAGTTAATAAAAAAAGTCAATCCGAAAAAATAGATAACTCTGAAACCTTAACTATTTTCTCCATATTTTCTTCCCAATTTATTTACTTTACTATTTTATTTTCTGCACGATTGAATATTCAAATACTCTTTTCTGTTTGTCTAACTAAGCATATCAAACACTATTGTTGCTTAGTCCATCAATCCTCGTGGGATCGACCCTTACTCACGTAAGGTATTACTTGGTACGACCCGGTACACTTGCCGGTTAGTAAGTGTGGTTATAAAATACAGCACCAAGTTTTTGGCGCAGTTGCCGGGGATTGACTGTGATTAACAACTATTAGTTGTTTGATTGTTTAGATTAGGCTTTTTAATTTTAATTTTATTTAAAAAAAATTGTTTTTTTCTTTTTCTTTACGTTTTATTTTTCTTTTCCGTTACAATTTTTTTTTCTTTTCTTCCTCCCCCCTCCCCTGTTCCTTCTTTTTCGTTTCTTCTTTTTTGTTTTGTTTAAAAAAAAATAATAAATAAATAAAAAAATAATAAAAAAAATTTAATACTAATATTTTTTTTAATTTCTGAAATTAAGTTTGGTGTCCCGTAGTAAATTTTCTTTTAAAAATATTTTTTTAAATACTAGTATTTTTCTTTGTTTAATTTCTTTTTTTTAGTTGACTTTTTTTATTTACTTGAATTCTTCTTTTATTTTTAGTATTTTTTTAATTTCTTTTCAAAAAATAAATAAATAAATAAATAAATTGTCTTTCTTCTTTGCTTTTCTGTTTACCACATGGTGTGTTTAATCCTTTTTGGTGTTTTGTGCTAAGAAAAAATAATGGAGAGAGATCATATGGGTTTCTACTCACACCCGAGTAGTGATTCATATCTTTATGAATGGGGAAACCACCCAAATTTTGGTTGGCAAAGTCAAAACCAAAGAAACTTCAATGCTCCATGTTCCAACTATCAAGAACCACCATCCCCATATCCATACCAAGAACCACCTCATCTCTATCCATATCAAGAACCATCATCTTTCTACCCATATCAAGAGCCACTATCTTCCTATTCATACCAAGAACCATCCTCTTTTTACATTTATCAAGAACCATCACCTCCTTCTTATTCATCTCAAATACCATCGGATCTTGAGCTTCTCATGAAAGAATGTTTACATGATATAAAGACAAGTGTCAAAAATATAGAGAAGCATATGCAGTTGATTATCAAGTACCAGGAAGAGGAACAAGCAAATTCCTTCCCAAAAGATACAATGCAAGATCCTATGGAAGAAAGTGAGGAAATCAATCAAAGGAGTTTATACTCCAGTGCATTAGAGAACTTTCCATCCTCACACATGGAAGAAGAAGAAGAAGATGCAAAAACAAAGGAGGAAGATGCACCCACAAAGGAGGAAGATACATAACCTCCCATGCCCTTGGTAAGCAATGAAGAAGAGATTGAATTAAAAGAAAGCTACCAAGAAGAAGAGGTTGAAATTGAGGAAGCTTGCAAAGAGGCGGTAGAATTCAAAGAAGAACACAAGGGAGTGGAGCTTGCAAGACCTCTTCCAAAGCCATCACCATCCAATACAATATTCAAGTGGGTAAAATTCCTATCCTTAACCTTTACTTTCCCACTTGAATATGGGCTACTAGAGACGGATGGTCAACTTAGAGCTCTCTGTGATATTAAGAGTAAGAGGAAGATGGTTAGTGCTGAGAATTGTCAAGCAAGGTTCAATATGGTTGCATGCTCCAAATTGAAGTGCAAGGATCGGTGTAGAGCTAATCTAAATAGGTCTAGAAGGTTGTTTGGATGTCTCTGTGAGAATTCAGATCGCTTGCCACCCGGTGGGAACAATGGTGATCCACAAGAAGACGGGTGTAAAAGCAAGGTTTGGGATCCTGGAATTCATTCCCACAATCAATACTCTTGGGGCTTTGTCACTTGTTTCAACTTGCTCAAAGGCGTTGTGCGCCTAGTTTGGGATCCCGGTAGCCATTGGAATTACAAACATTGGTGGAGATTCCTGGATCAGTACAAGCACAAGCCACCATGACAAGAAGCTCACACATGTCCAACTTAAGGACTTTAACTAAAAGTGCTTGGTGGGAGACAACCCACCGTGGTATGATCGTTCTTTTTTATTCTTAGTTATTTTTCGTAATAGTAGTTTTCTTACTTAGTTGATTTTTATTAAGTTCTTACTATTTTTCCGATCATGCAGCTATTTTATCACAGGAACCGAACACCTCAAGCTAAAATAAAAAAAAAGCACCCGACGCAAAAGCGTCGCTGACGCGTACGCGTCATCTAGGGGTGCAAGAAAAATAAAAAAGTTACAGAGAGTTGCGCGGAAGGGGCGCCAGAATGAAGTCTTTCGCACAAACAAGCCCACGCAAATGCGTGGCCCACGCGTTCGCATCGTTTGTGATTTTCGTCATTCACACGGTCGCGTCACCGACGCGATCGCGTGACCTGCAAATTTGACGTAACAGAGCGTTTTGGGCAGAGAGTTGTGCCAGCTTGGGGCAAGAAGTGTGCTAAACGCACAAATTTGGTCACGCGGACGCGTGATTGACGCGCTCGCATCAGTTACACATATGACCATCCACGCGATCGCGTGCCTGACGCTAACGCGTCATTATGAAGAATGCGCGACGTACGCGATCGCGTCATTGACGTGAACGCGTCGCTTGCGCCGCCCAGTTTTCTTCTCTCTCTCCCAATCCTAATTCTCTCTTATTCTCTTATCCTTTTATTTTTTTCTTTCATTTTAACATTTGTCTCTTCTATTTTCAGTTCTTATTTGCTTGAGGACAAGCAAACCTTTAAGTTTGGTGTTGACGCTTCGCTTAAGGGTTTTCTGTTTATTCCTATGGCACCAAAAGGGAGGCGAATCATCTTCACTGAGGAGCACAACCTGAAGAATAAACGATTGCTAGGATAACTAAGGTGGTTGAGTTCCTTTCATTCCTCCCCTCTTTTTCTATGTTATGTTCCGGTTTCCTGTTATTTTGCTTTGTTTGTTGCATGATCCTTTATTAGTTAGAATCCTAGGACTAGTTTAGTTTTTCTATTGCTTTAATTCTGAAAAGATGTCTCATGTATTACTCACTGAGCTTAAATCAAAAATAAAAAAATATAGGAGTGATATATTGCATGAGAAAGTGGGTCTATATTGAATAATAGTCTTATTTACTTAAATGTAGTGGTATTTTCTGTGATTCTGAATGCATGACATGAACAGTGCATATTTTTTGATAGTGAAGTTTATGAATGTTAAAATTGTTGGCTCTTGAAAGAATGATGACAAAGAGAAATATTATTGATAATCTGAAAAATCAAAAAATTGATTCTTGAAGCAAGAAAAAGCAGTGAAAAACACAAAGCCTGCGAAAAAAAATAAATAAATAAAAAAAGAAGCAAGCAGAAAAAAAAAGGAAGCAAGCAGAAAAAGCCAATAACCCTTTAAACTAAAAGGCAAAGGGTAAAAAGGATCCAAGACTTTGAGCATTAATGGATAGGAGGGTCCAAGGGAATAAAATCTTGGCCTAAGTGGCTAAATCAAGCTGTCCCTAACCATGTGCTTGTGGCGTGAAGGCGTCAAGTGAAAAGCTTGAGACTGAACGGTTAAAGTCGTGATCCAAAGCAAAAAGAGTGTGCTTAAGAACTCTGGGCACCTCTAACTGGGGACTCTAGCAAAGCTGAGTCACAATCTGAAAAGGTTCACCCAGTTATGTGTCTGTGGTATTTATGTATCCGGTGGTAATACTGGAAAACAAAATGCTTAGGGTCACAGCCAAGACTCATAGAGTAGCTATGTTCAAGAATCAACATACTAAACTAGGAGAGTCAATAACACTATCTGAATTCTGAGTTCCTATGGATGCCAATCATTTTGAACTTCAAAGGATAAAGTGAGATTCCAAAACTGTTCATGATTGCAGTTGTAAACCCCACTATAAGAGAAGACATGGGCTTAATCGAACTCTCATTCTCATGCAAATTCACATCCTAAGCTTATATTAGTTTTGGTCGCTTGAAGCAACAGTTTAAGTTTGGTGTTGTGATGCGTGAGCATCTTGTCTATCTTTTCCTAGTGAATTTGCATCTAATTTATTGAGTTTAATTAAGAATTAATTATATTTTAGCCACTATGGATGCTATTTTGAGTTTTGTACAATACTGTTTATTTTAGGTAGCATTTGGCGGAATTTGATGGAGTTTCTGCAGAGAAAGAGAAGAAGCCAAGGAGATGACCAGCGAATACCAACGCGGACGCATGGCTCACGCGACCGCGCGGAATGGAGGAAATCGCAATGACGCGATCTCGTGCCTGACGCGATCGCATGGACTGGAATCTGCACAAATGACGCGAACGCGTGGACGACTCGGACGCGTCACATGTGCCACGTGCAGAAAAATGCAGAAAACGCTGGGGGCGATTTCTGGGCTGTTTTGACTCAATTTTCAGCCCAGAAAACGTAGATTAGAAGCTGCAAAATGGACAGAACAAGTGGTCCCCACCCATCAACTGAAGATTTGTTAATTAATTCAAATTTAAATTTAAATCTTAAATTAGGAAAAGATATTATTTTAATTTTTAGTTTTAGATATTAGATTTTAAATTTCTTAGGATTAGTTATAAAAAGGGAGAAACTTTCCTTCCTTTAGAGAGAGGTACTAGGGAGATTCCATCTCATCCCATCAGGGGAATATAATTGACAATCCTAATTTTCTCTCTTTTCTATGAGCAACTAAACCTCCACTGTTAAGGTTAGGAGCTCTGTCTATGGATTAATTTTATTGCTTTTTCTATTTTAATTTATGTATGAATTTATAATTTAAGAATTGTTTTCGCAATTTATTTTATGAATTTGGGTGGAACGGAAGTATGACCCTTTTTCTATTTGAGTTCTTGTAAAACTTGGAAAAGCTCTTTACTTGAACAACAGCTGGAAAATATATTCTCCTAAATTTTAATTATTTGAACTTAATGGGATACGTGACATATAATCCTTTTATTTTTGGGTAATTAGAGTTTTTGTGGCATATAAACTGGAATTTGATTATCACCCTCTAATTGGAATTAATTGACCAAGGAATTGGCTGTTGATGAATTTTAGAGGAAACTAGGAAGGTCTAAGGAATTAGGGTCTAGTCACATATAGTTTGCCATAAATTAAATCCTACATGATTAAAATAGTTAGTAAGAAAAGTCAATCCGGAAAAATAGATAACTCTGAAGCCTTAACTATTTTCTCCATATTTTCTTCCCAATTTATTTACTTTACTATTTTATTTTCTGCACGATTGAATATTCAAATACTCTTTTCTGTTTGTCTAACTAAGCATATCAAACACTATTGTTGCTTAGTCCATCAATCCTCGTGGGATCGACCCTTACTCACGTAAGGTACTACTTGGTACGACCCGGTGCACTTGCCGGTTAGTAAGTGTGGTTATAAAATACCGCACCACTTAGCAGCATTAACAACATCTTTCACAAACTTTGCTTGAGTTAAATAAAGAGTAGAATGTCATGTACCTCTAGCAACAACCATGGAACCCTTGGTGAGCTTCCAACTATCATAAGAGAATGAGCTATCCAAGTCTTCATCACACAACTTACCAACATAAAGTAAGTTCAACTGAATATTTGGAACATATTTCACACGCTTCAAAGTCAACTTGGTACCGTTGGAGGTTTCTAAGCAAATCTGTCCAACACCAGCACATTTTGCAATACCTTGATGATCTATTTTCACATTACCAAAATCAACAGGAGTATAAGATGTAAACAAATTCCTCCTAGATGTAACATGAATAGAAGCACCATTATCAATCACCCAACTAGTGCTATTATCAACAAGGTTAACAGATTCAAACTCCTCAACAAGAAGAAAATAATCATGAGTTACATTGACCTTGTCTTTGTTGCTACTACCATCTTTATTTGTGCTCTTGTCTTTACTTGCCTTGGCTTTCTCCTTCTTTAGCTGCCAATAAAATTTCTTCACATGTTCCTTTTGACCACAATGATGACACTCAATATTCTTATACTTTTCTCGAGACTTGCTTCTGCTTTAATCTCTACCTTTAGGACCTCGACTTTTGTTTCTCCCTCTAGACTCAAAAACAAGAACATCTGAATGTGTAGTCGATGTACCTTGTGATTTTCTTCTCATTTCTTCATTCAAAACACTGTTCTTGGCAAAATTCATAGAGACTACACCATCAGGAGCAAAATTAGACAATGGCATTTTGAGAATTTCCCACGAGTCTGGTAAGGAGCCAAGAAGTAACAATCCTTGAACCTCTTCATCAAACTTGATACCCATGGAAGATAACTGATTCATTATTCCTTGGAAGTTATTCAAGTGATCTGTCATTGATGTCCCATCTGTATACTTCAAAGCCAACAACTGCTTGATCAAAAACATCTTGTTATTCCCAGTTTTCCGAGCATACAACTGTTCAAGCTTAATCCAAAGGGTCCGAGCATGTGTCTCTCCAATAATATGGTTCAACACATTATCGTCAACCTACTGCCTAATATATCCACAGACTTGTCTATGCAACAAAATCCAATCATCATCAGATTTATCATTAGGCTTCTTTGTACCAAAAACTGGTTGATGAAAATTTTTTACATAAAGCAAATCTTCCATCTTTGAATTCCACAAATCATAATTAGGACCATTAAGAGTGATCATCCTATTAATATTAGTATTAGCTTCCATTGTTCACAGAATCACAAGCCCAGAAAAATACCAACAAGCTCTGATGCTACTATGAAAGAGCCTAACAGCGGAAACAACATAAATATCCAACACAAGAACAATATGGAAGCACTCAACATAATATGGCAGCAACTATAACAAGCAAATATAGCAAGTAAAGCAATAACAAGAACACACCGAGAGTTTAACGTGGAAAACCCCCTCAATGTGAGAGGTAAAAACCACGGATCGTCTAGACCAATGAAATAGCTCCACTATAGTCAAATGAGGTACAAGAGAGTCTCAAATAAAGCACAAAAATGTGCATATAACCAGCCAAAACATCAAAGCACCAAAGCTTATAAATGAGAAGTAAGAAGATGAAAAATACCCAAAAAATAGAGTTGGTGTTGAAGCCAATTTCTCCCTCTGTAGACCTTCTATTAAAATCTTCACCGTTCAGAATGAAGAACAAGATGTGATGAATCTTCAGTCCAAATTTCACATCGATCCAACGGTGAAAGAATGAGAAACTGCCGTTCAAATATTGTTGCTTTGTGTAAAAATGCGAAACCTATTTTCTCTCTTGCGAAGCCAATTTCTCTGTTTGCAGACTTCTAATCACATCTCCACCGTCCAGAATGAAGAACAACATGAGAGAAATACACAGTTCAAATTTTAAGCCAATCCAACAGTGAATGAATGAGAAACTGTCATTTGAAATTTACTGCTTTACATAAAAACGAAAATTCTGTTTTCCCTCTTCTCTCTCACTTGGTGGCTACTCTCTCTACCTCTCAATGATCCCAAAAGTCTTATTAGGGTTGTGACACTAGGGTGCAATAATACACCCCCAAAAAGTTAGGTTTAGGTCTCACAAAGGAGAGAAAAAACCCAACATTTTTGTCCAATCCTCACAAATGACATGAAACATATTAGGAGTATGTGAAACGACTTAAGTATTTGAGAATGATAACAAAAGGATTAAATAATGGCTTAAGATCATGAAAAATCTAATGTATTTAAAGGCGGATACACAACATTAGTGCAACATGTTCCACAATAATATCCTGCACATAAAAAATAATTACTGTCATCAGAATCAAATCAAGAATAAAGAAGTGCAATCAACAACGAAGAGAGACGCTTAAGACCCTCAAGAAGATAGTGACAAAGAGCTTGAGGAGTTCCTATAAATTAAACTTGAATCAGTTATTGGAGGCTAGGAGCCTATAAATTAAAGTTTGGTTGTATTTCTATAATTCATGTTCTTCCTTTATGAAAACTTTGGCCCTCAAGAAGATAGTGATTAGCAGCTTGAGGAGTTCCTGTAAATTAAACTTGAATAAGTTATCGGAGGCTAGGAGCCTTAAATTAAAGTTTGGTTGTATTCCTATAATTTATTTTCTTCCTTAAATTAAACTTTGTAGATACACTTAGGATGTATTTGATAAACGCCTTCGGGAAGAAAGACGCGCGTTTGAACCTCTTGAAAGTTTCACTTTTATGTTTGGCCAGGAGAAGCTAAAATTTGTAGTTTCTGTGTTTCATGTTTATGGTTGCTAATTACTCTTGAAAAATTAGGTGAGAAATTTATTTCTTTTTTACCAACCCTATCCTTCATTTTCTACTATAAAAAGGATACCAGTAACTATTACCTTGACAGTAGTTCTTTGTAGTTCTTCGTAGTTCTTCCTACTTCTTCATAGTTCTTTGTTCCAATTTTTTTTATTAAAATCATTCAGATTTGTTTCAATCACTAGCAAATTGAATATTTTAATTTTTTTATTTTTTATTTATATGATAAATATTTTTATATTATTTGCATAGTATTCTGATTTCTCATGTTATATTTTTATATGAATTTTTTTTATCATTTACTATACTATTTTTTATATGTATGTTTTGTATGAAATCTTTTTTTTTATTTTTTATAGTGCTCTAATTTTTCAAGTATTTTATTAATTGTTATAATATTTTTATTATTTTTTGTTCATATAAATTCATTTTTTTATCTTTTACTACATTGTATTTATGTTGTGTATGAATTTTTTTATTTTTTATAGTGCTCTAATTTTTCAAGTATTTTATTAATTGTTATAATATTTTTATTATTTTTTGTTCATATAAATTCATTTTTTTATCTTTTACTACATTGTATTTATGTTGTGTATGAATTTTTTTATTTTTTATTTATATGATAAATATTTGTTATATTATTTTTGTTAGTGTTTTAATTTTGCATGCATATAGAAAAATTTTTTAAATTGATGTTTCTTTTAGTAATTTTTCATCTAAAAGTGATTTTGAGCAGTATAATTCAAATAATATTTATTTTACTATAATAAATTTTGATATAAACATAAATCACATTATATAGACACTCACCCTCAACTTAAACCGCTACTGCCTCCAACGATTTATGCACGTTCTCCAAACCGCTGCTGTCTATAGCGGTTTCTGTATTGCACACTAACCATGTAATCCGCCGCTATCTATAGCAAATTATGTTCTTCTGTAAATCATTGCTATCAAATATTATGAAAAAATGCATTTGCATCTTTGTATTTTAAAAGTTGTATTTTAAAAGATCATAACAAAACCAAGAACAAATAATCAGATTAAAAAATAGAACAAATAATTAAAAGTAGGGGTGTTCATGGGTCGGGTGAAATCGGGTTTGATGTGATTCAGATCCGACCCGAAATATATACCGGGCTTATTTGTTAGACCCGAATTCGACCTTAAATCGGATGAAACCTATACGCTTTCGGGCCACGATTATACCGGGTAAAAATCGGGTGAGAACTGTACCGTTAACATTACATTATTTTAATACCTTCTTGTAAGTTAGCATGTGAAAATATCCAAATTTTCAAGACTCCAACCATTATTTGATATGGTAAAATTCACTTAGAAAAATATAACAAGAGCTAATCCTTCTCTAAAATTAAAGCATAACCATAATCAATATTAATATTGTCTAATAACACCAAATATTTAAATCAATACAAATAACACAATATTATGCCATTAGTCTAAAGTCTTATGTATTTTAAACATAAAACATAAACTTATAGTCTTATAATGACTAATAACACAAAATATTAATGTTTACAATACTTAAATTCCATATAAGAATAGCCATCATCCATCACTAATAACACAAAATATTAATTGTGTATGATGACTGGACCACCGAACCGAGTTCGAATAACGCGAGCTATGACCCGAATCCAACTCGAAAATATGACCGAATCTATTTTTGAGACCCTTACCCAATCTTAAACCCAATAAAATTATACCAAATTAGTCTCTAAAATATTCGAAACCGAACCAAATCTTTGGATCAGGCCGAACCATATGCACCCCTAATTAGAAGGTTAAAAAAACAAGAAACAGTAATTAAACAGCAAATTGCAAATAAAAAAACAGAACCAAATAATTCACCCGAGACATCTACACTCTAGTTGAACAGATTCAGAGAGCGGGGGTGAAGGATGTGGAGGAATGCGACTGTTTACTGCGCTGATTGCAACGCAGAGGACGACAGCGGCTGCGAGCTGCGCGGAGGACGACTGGCGACGGCTTCAAAGTGCGACTGCGGGCGACGAGCGATGAACAACGGCCGCTTCGACTGCGAGGGTGGGAAAGGGTGACGCAGGGACTGCGACGGTGGAGGGGATGACCGGCGGTGAAGAGGAGACTGGAGAGGGGCCGAGTCTGAGTGAGGGTTGAGGAAGAGAGACTGGACTCTGTCACTCTGATACCTGTGAAAAATTAATTGGTCGGTTCGACCGAACCGAAACTTGACCGGGTTTTTGAAAAAAGAGGTGTACGACGCCGTTTTAACAATCAGGAAAAGGAAAAACCCAAAAAGCCCTATCTTCCCTCAGCTCTCTCGCCTCTCTCTCACAACTCCAGAAGACCATAACCACTTCGAACGCAGCAGCTTCTGTTCTTCCATCTCGTCGCTGTTCTTCAACCAGTCCAGCCACCGCCACCGGCCGCGCTTCTCCAGCGTCGTCGCAACGCCTCTGTTTCGCCGTGTTTTTGCTGCCGTTTCGCCGTGCTTCTGCCGCTATTCAGCCTCTGTTCCGTCGCGTGGTACAGCCTCTGTTCAGACGCCGTTCCGCCGCTGCTCATCCCTCTGTTCAGCCATCTTCATCGAGTTATAAAGCTTCAGCTCCCTCTCCCTCCTCTGTCGATTTTTCAGAACGTGTGAAAGCCTAAGGTAAGCTCCAGCTCCCTCTCCCTCCTCTGTTGATTTTCAGTTATTGTTTTAGTTTGTTGTTGTTTTAATTATTAGGTTACTGTTCCAGACTTCCAGTTTTTGTTTTGTTGTTGGTTTGCTGTATTAACTTGTTTTGTTAACTTGTTTTGATTATTAACTTGTTTTGATATGTTCTTGATCTTATTAACTTGTTAATTTGATAACTTATTAGCTGGTCTTGTAAATCTTAATTGGTGGATTGTTACTTTGAAGGAGG
This sequence comes from Arachis ipaensis, assembly GCF_000816755.2. Taxonomy (NCBI): domain Eukaryota; kingdom Viridiplantae; phylum Streptophyta; class Magnoliopsida; order Fabales; family Fabaceae; genus Arachis; species Arachis ipaensis. The sequence goes on along the minus strand of NC_029790.2, from coordinate 20,799,662 downwards.
ATAAGATAGGGTCTAGAGTTCTCACTGACTTGTAACTGGCTGTGTCTGGGGTATTGTCTGTTACTATCAAACCAGGATTAGTACAGGTTATGTGAATGGCTGCCTATGTCAAATATGATCAACATGGATTACATGCTTTGTTTTGGTTCCTGGCAAATTGAAACCTTTGAATTTGTCCCCCTCTTGCTCAGTCTGCTCTGTTCTAGTTTCTAGGTATTATTTTTTTTTTTGTAACTATAATTGACTAATTGTTGTTAGTTAATCTGTGAACTGTGATTTTTCATTACTGTGGTTTAGGATTGTGGATAATTTTGAATAATTGTTGTTAGTCAATCTGTGAACCTTGTTGTTGTTACTGGGTTGAATAATTGTTGAATAATTTTGACTGTTGAGATTACTGGTTGGAGTGGGTTGCTGTGATATTGTAATTGAATTGTATTCTTATTGGATAATTTTGAAGCCCTGCAATTTTCGTCCCCTGAAAACAAAAAAGGAAAAGGAAAATATCAAAATGCTTTTCTTCCATTTTTGTATTTCAATCTATTGGAAAGTTGAAACCAGATCAGTTTCTGTTCATAAGGTTTTTGTCCCTTAGAATTTGTGATTTTCTCTTTTAATCCCCGGTCCTTGTCGTTAGTTTGTCTCTTGTTAAATGTTGACGTGGTAGATGAAATGCGAGATGCAAGGGTTGGATTTCTGTATATCACGTCAGCATTTAACAGGACCTAAGACCAATCATCTTCTGAATTTTGCAGGGACTAAAAAGAAATTACGATTTTATAGGGACTAAAAACGTATTTGGGCAAGTTTTAAGTTCTATTACCCTCTGAAATCTTCTATTGATATGAAATTGTGCTTTCTCATGAAGTCTTTAAGCTCATCATATAGTTTCTTCACAAGACCATAGCCATGCATCATAACACAAGTGCACACCTATAGTTTGAAAAGCTCTGCTTAGTTTTTGTCATTAACATTTCATCGCGCAGAACATGCAGTAAAAGCATAAAAATCGACAACAGCTAATAAATTGAACAAGGTATTCAATCTGATAAGGAGAAACTTGATAAGGCCTAATCGGCGTTCATCAATCATACCTGAACAGTGTTTGCCCCAAGAAGATAATTTTGAATAATTGTTTTTTTTTGTTATTTGACTTTTGAGTGTGTATTTGAATGACATCATAACATTGTGGTTTATGTAGTATTTTTTAATTTGAATGATATTTTAAACTTTATATTAGACTATAATTATGTTTTAGTGTCTTTATTTATATTTTATTACCTTGAAAAAAATCAACCCATCCTATATCCAAGAGGGTGATTTGGTTATTTGGCAGCCTTATCTATCTCCTTACTAAAACGAAAACTGCAAAAAACAAAGCAAAGCATGAAAACATGAAGTCCCTCACAGTCACCGCCAGTGTTTTGAACCCCACAAATCAACCACCAGTCAACAAACTCCACTTCTTCCACTCTCACTCTCTCTCATTCTCACTCTTCTTCCCACACACATCATCAAACCTAAAATGCCACCATCAAAAGCCAATCATCACAGCATGCTCTTCTTCTTCTTCAATCGAAATCGACATGGTGAAGAACAACCAAGGAATCTACACCCCTAAGCACCCCAAAGTAGTCGTCCTCTGGGACCTCGACAATAAGCCCCCACGAGGACCCCCATACGACGCCGCACGCTCCCTCACACGCCTCGCAACTCACTTTGGCCACATCGTCGACATCTCTGCCTACGCCAATCGCCACACATTCATCCACCTACCGCAGTGGGTCCTACAGGATCGCCGCCAGAGAAAGCACCTCGACGTGCTGGAACGGAAGGGCCTGGTGGTGCCATCGGAGCCCTACAGGTGTTCCGTCTGCGGGAAAAAGTGTCGCACCAATCTGGATCTGAAGAAGCATTTCAGGCAGTTGCATGAACGAGAGAGGCAGAAGAAGCTTAATCGGATGAGGTCCTTGAAAGGGAAGAAACGGCAGCGTTTTAAAGAGAGGTTTATTCAGGGGAATGAAAAGTATAATGAGGCTGCTAGGTCTCTCATTAGGCCCAAGGTTTCTTCCTTTTCTTTTTCTGTTAATCATCCTTGTTTTTATTTTGCTTGCTATATGTTAGTGCCATGTAATGTTGTTCATTTTTATGCATTGTTCTAGAATCATAACCAATTTGGGGTTTGAGTCATAGGGATGGAGGAAACATATAGTGGGAGTGGTAGCCACTAGTTGCTTGAGTTAGATTATTCAGATTTTTGACAATAATAATAATAGGGTTTGGGTGTTACAAAGATGAGAAAAGAGACTACTAGTGGATGATGATCGTATGATCAATGGGGTGATATTTCATTTGCACCAGCAACTATCTTGTATGTTAAGCTGAAATGTCATTCCATTTATGGTATGAGCATAATCCATTTGAGCACTCTATGAAAACCTAATAGTTTCACAAATTATGTTGGATACATACCATATACATCAACTTGTTGAATTTGATTACATAACAAAGCAAAGTGTAGAGTTTTACATGAAATTTCTGCACTTACTCAACTTAGAGTTGGTTTGACATATACACAAGGTTGATGTTTACACGCCTCACTGTAGTTACGATGAACAATTTGTTTCTATTCCATTATGCAAACTTTTTCGGTCACATATTGTCATCTCTTTTTATATAGTATATTAGTATTTTATTTTTTGTTTCTTGTAACACAAGGTTGGTTATGGGCTAGCTTCAGAGCTGAGGAGGGCTGGGGTATATGTGAAGACTGTGGAGGATAAGCCTCAGGCTGCGGATTGGGCATTGAAGAGGCAGATGCAGCACTCAATGACCAGGGGGATTGATTGGCTGGTTTTGGTTTCAGATGATTCGGATTTCGCAGAGATGATGAGGAGAGCAAGAGAGAGGGAATTGGGGACAGTGGTGGTTGGGGATTGGGATAGGGCACTGGGGAGGCAAGCCGATTTGTGGTTTCCTTGGATTGATGTTGAGAATGGGAATGTTTCGGAGAAGGATCTGGTGATCGAGAAGAACAGGAGTAGGGCTCAAAGGGACGGTTTTGTCGTGGAAGAAGATGATGATGGGTTTTTTTCATTGTCGAGATTTGACTGTGGTGGTGGTCATGGGAGTAGTGATTTGGATGAGCTTGTAGATGAACTTGCAGCAGTGAGGACTGATTTTACTGCGGCAATTTCAGATGAGGATGAAGACGATTATATGTTGGGGAGTAGTGAGGATGAGTACATAGAAGATTATGATGAAGATAGTGATCAAGAAGATGATGGGTTCTATTGACATGGCAGCTATGAACCTTTGAGTGATTCTTTTCTATGAGCAATTCTTATTATAGCGCCTTGGAATCTCAAGTGTCGCAGTATATAATTCTAGTGGAAAGCTAACATGTGGACCGAAAAGGAAAAAATTGTCACTTTTTTGGACCTTAAGGTACCAAAAAGTGGTGGGAATGATCTATCTTTGGAGGATTGAAATGAAGTACCACTATTTTTTCAAACAGGGATATGTTAGTTTCAGAATCAATTTTTTTATTTGGGGAGGAATGGGGGCTAAAAAATTTGGATATGGAAGTAGAACGAGTGTTATACCTTAACATGATAATTTTTGGTGTTTTTTAAAATTATGGGAGGTACACAAATCGGAAGATCTGACTTGTGTTTAAAAAATTTTAAAAGTTTGGAGTAATGATTTGTGTTAAAAAAATTAAAAAAATTTGGAGTACACAAATCGAATGTACTCCAAATTTTTTTAATTTTTTCAACACAAATCGGACGGTCCGAGTACAGAAACCGGACGGTCCGATTTGTGTATCTAAAAATTGGACGGTCTGATTTCTGTACCTCTTAAAAATTAGACGGTTCGATTTGTACTCTGTACATTAAATCATCCCACATTTTAAAAAAATACCACAGTAGATAATAATTTAAAAAAATACCATTGTTAATCCAATATTAAAAATAAAAAAGTGAGGAATGGGAATAACCAATTGACTCATGGTTTACATTGCTTTGCATTGATACACGGATAGCCGACGGAGCATGGTTTCTCCTGCTATAAAAATGAGGTCTTTGTTTTAACAATGCTGCTTGCAATTCTTTTTTTCTTCAGCATTCTGCTGTAGGTAGTGCTAGTTCAAGATTCAAGCATTTGAATGTTATATATTTACTTTGAAGCATTTCAAATTATTTTTTCTTATTAATAAGACTATTTATTTCCCAAGTATATTATAACCATGTTTAACAGGGAAATTGAAGGTTTTTGTGTCATATATTACATGCTTTAGTAGTTCTATGTGATTATATTATGTTTGCATTGCAGGTTCTGTCTGCAAAGTTGTGTGGGAGACAAAACTAAAATGCATGATTTTCAACTTATCCTATACCACAATCAAATTAAAATTTGAGTTATAGTCAAGTATCTTCTTATCTTACACCAAAAATATTTTTATTATTCATGAGGTTTTGGATTAGTATTTGGTTTACAAGTTGATTCGGGTGGGTTTCGTGAGAAATAGATTAAGTGAAAAATAATAGTTAAGGTGAGAGATTAGGGGTAAGTAAACTTGTGAGGAAGACACTTCTGTTAATGGCAAATAAACAATACAAGAACTAATAGTGAGGAAGAGGGGTGGAGAACAAGTGTTGAGACCTCCACTAATGTCACAAGAGGATGAGCGAGCTTTGTTTAAAGTGGACAGGAATGGTTTACAGAGAAAAGAAGCTCTCAGAAGAGGATGAAGGTGAAGGTGAAAGTAAAGGATGAAAAGGGTTTCAAGGTCTGTGAAGAAGAAGATGATCAAGGTGAAAGTGAAAAGTGAGAGTGAAGGATGAAGGAAAAGATGATTTACAGAGGTGGCTTGAGGTCCTTTTTATAGCGTAAAACCATGATGAAGAGGACACCCCTTGGCCAATGGTTTTAGTCTGACATTTGGTTTACTGCTCTTTCCAAAATATCTTTAGGTATTTGGGATCACCTCAAGTCTTGTCAACTGAAAATGGTAGGAAGTTGATTCCCACACGTTAAACTAAAGCTCCGACATGTGACATTAGTGAAGGGATATCTAGTTTGGTTTTCTTTCAACTAGATGACACCTTTACACTCCAAATCCAACCAATCCACTTCCACCAATATAGTTCCCACTGAAGAGAAATTCAACTCCTCAAGATATTATTTTGGGTTCCATCCTTTTAGCCCAATACCTTTAGGAGGAACTTAACTCTTTTTTGACCATGTTTGTAGGTCATTATAAAAATAATTATGTACAAAAAAGGTTTATATTTTTAGTACACAATCATAAGCCCCATGCAGTCTTTGAGGGTACAAAGTATTCCCTCAAGCTGCATTAAACTTTTTTGTACTCAATAGAATAAGAATAATAATTAATTTTTTTTTTAAGAAGCTAACATATCATAACTCTAAAGAATCAAATCTCCCCTCTTTTATTTATTTTTTGTTATAATAAGATATGTATTTGTAAATGATATTCAAATATAAATATGTCTATATAATTTGAATATGATAATGTACTCATAAAAAAAATGAATAAAAGAATGTTATTGTGCAAATATTTTAAATATTAATAAAATAAATAAATAGATAAATAAGATTAGTAAATGAATATATTCATAATTTATTTGTATGTATGTACTTATTTTTAAAAGTAGTGTATGTATATATACATAATATTATTATTATTTATTTATATATATATATATATAAACTCTTTTTTTTTAATGAAAAAAGAGGAAAGATTTGATTTAATATAATAATTTAATGTATAAGGAAATAAGAAGGGGAGAAACTCTTACCCTTTTAACTGGACGCGTTTTAAATTTGAATACCTGGATTTGGAGAGACACATAAGAAGGGGAGAACACTTGGGAGGATAGGGGAGAACGTGTTTCTCATCATCTTTGTTAAGGTATTTTTTACACAGCAGCACCACCATCCAAATCCTCTATCTTCTTCAACTATTGGGAGTTTTTCTTAGGGCAAAGGACACTCCCACATTCAACTTCGCTCTGTTCTTTTTACTCTGTCTTCTTACTTGGTAAGACCCTTTTTCTTCTTTTCTTGTTTTTGTCTTAACCCCTCTCAGCCCCATGTATATTGGGTTGCTAATTTTGGAGTTAGCTATAGGAATTTTTTGATAAAGATCTTTCTCCTTGCAACTTTGGATGTTATATCCTCATTTGTATACGTTTCCAATGAAATCACAAATAAAAAAAGAAATTGAATTAAAATTATGAGCAATGTTCATTTGTAACCATAAATAGATATTTAAAAATAAAAATAATTTAGTTAAATTTTTTTTTATAGTATAGTCATAAGTAATTTGTTTATAAACTTTTTCAATTAGAACAAATTTTTAGTGTTCCATATTTATATTCTTTCAAAGCTATAGACGTATAATGTTTTGCAATATTTTCATATATGTCACCAAATAAAATATGATATTGTGAGGATATGAGGAGTTAGTGGCCTTATCGAGTAAAAAATATGATGAATGATTTTCATACCTTTGCTTTTTTGTTTCATTTGAGAACTCCTTGGTTGTTTTCTTGAATGCTCTTTGGCTTTTTCAGAATTTCTTGAATGTTCTGCAATATTCTCCTTTATATTTTGAACATTTTTGTCGTTGGTATTTGCGTGATATTGATGTTCACTCTATTTTGTTGTTGCTGCTCTCCTTCTTTTCCCTTTTTTTTTAGGAATTGTTTCTTTTGTTGCCATGCCTCGTGTGAAACTTGCTGAGATAGTGGATAGTGACCCAGAGGACTCTAGTAATAGTTTGGGTACTGACTCTTCTGTGAATGATATGAACGACGTTCCTGAAGAATATGCGATGGGATTTTCTGAATCTATCCCCCAACCTTGGGTGAAACCATCAAATAAGAGGGCTACTTTTGTGGATCCTCCTCTGATGAAGAAACCTTTTTTGGACCCTCCTTCTTCTGGCTTGTTATTAGGCATGGATAAAACTATGAAACCCGCCTTTGATTCTTCAAATTGTAGAGTTTTGGGTGAATTTGTTGAGAAGCCTTCATATCAAGTGGGTCCTACTTTACTTTGTTCTCGGTTGAAGCGCCAAGAATTTCCATGGACGTCTTTTAAATCTGAGGCAGCTACTCACATAGATAAGGTTTGGCAAAAGTGGGTGTTCACAGTATTATTTGAGGAGGGTGGTAGTTTTGTGAGGAGATTAGAATCAGCTGGTGTTGCTGAGGCTATTCGCACATCTGCAGGTTGGTTGTTCCCTGCCATCTATCCTCATAATTGATTCTTATAATTTCTTTACCTTGTTGCTATATGTTGAAGAAGCACTAATTGATTTCCTCTTGGCAGGCTTGGGTGTTTAGCGAAATGGATCTGATATGAGTTTACTTTGGCAGAGGTGGTGTTCTCAGACTCATACTTTTCTGACCTCTTGGGGTGAGTTTTCACCAACTTTGGAAGATGTTGTGGTTCTTCTTCAACTGCCGGTGTTTGGTAGTGTGGATCTCACTCTTCTTCACCCAGATTCTGATCTGCTTAAGCTTGCACGACATCTTCAAATGAGTTTAAGTGATGCTGGTCGATATGCGAAAGAGTTGTCCAAGAGTAGGCAGGCTAAGAAATCTTCCTCCAAGGATGAGCATCCGAAGACTTGTCGGTCCTCGAGAGGAAAAGAGGTAGTTAGCGACAAACAAGATTCCAAGAAGAAGAAGATTACTGTTAAGTATTCTTACTCTAATTGGTCTCGTTATTTTTTTGGTGATTTCCTCAATGGTGAGTTTGTCCCTGCTCCCGCTATTTCTTCAGATCTTAGGGGAGCTGCTTTTGTTGCTTATTGGTTAAGTAAATACGTATTTTTGGGACCGGCGGATGAGTGTATGAGCCATGGGGTGTTTCTTTTAGCCTGCTTGATTGCTAGAGGAGAACGTTTACCATTGGCTCCTATGTATCTCGGCAGCTTATATACGCGGCTTGATCAATTTTTCCAGCAACTCAAGATTGCTCATGGTCGCTTTCCAGTTTTATCTTTCATTGACTAAATATTTCTTCAACTCTTTCTTTTTGAGCGGTTCTCTCTGTTTGCTCCCACCCATAAGTCCCCTACAATTCTTCCAGATAAGAAGGCAAGTCCTCGTGCTTGGATTTGGGGTTCAGCTCATCCTTCGAAATCTTTGGAGGATGTTATTGACTTGGAGGAAAATTTTTGTTTTCGCCCGTATGTAACCTCTTACCAGCCCGATGCATCGGCTATTCATCGTATATATTCTGCTTGTCTTGAGCATGACCGCAATAATATTTCCACCGGCCAGGATGGGGTTTATGACTTTTGGCTTTTGGGTACTTCTCCTACCCCTCTTCCTGGTTTGATTGTTATGGATAGGGATTTTCACTGTGGAGCTTTGATCTGTCCAATGATCTACCGTCCTGATAGGGTAAGTCGCCAACTAGGGTGGGACCAGGATCCAAAAAACGTGGAGCATATTTTTTTTCCATCGGAAAATTTAATGAAAAAGGTTCTGTTTCAAGAAGAACTCCCGAAGTACAATCCTTTCTTGGTTGTTCCTCTCGACAGGGATGGGGGAGTTACAAAGGAGTATGTGGATTACCTTATGCGTATGAAGGAGCATATTAGGCAATATGAGGGTACCTCCGTCCCTGATGTCAGATCATTTGTCCCAGTTTTGATCAAGGATCCATATTTCATGACTGGCAACCTTTCTCCTTCGACCATTACAAGTAATATTTGCTCTTTGCTAATTCTTCTTGTTGTTTTTTTTTTCTTTTTTATCTCTCTCTCCTCTTTGTGTATTTGACTGCTGTATCTTTTGTGCTGGTGTTTTATAGACTTGAACGCCAGGTGTTATAGATATCCACCTTCTTCAAAAAGAAAACCTGATGATTCAGTTGTTACTGCTGAAGTGGTCAAGCGCAGTAAAGTGGAGAGTTCAAATGTTAAGGTTGCAAAGAGGTCTCTTGAAAGACCACCTAGGCCTTCTGTTGATGCTACGCCTTCACCAATTTCCACTGGCTCAGGGATTTCTCCTTCTTCGACGGCAAAAGCTAAAGGTTGTTCTGTTGCTGCTTGCTTTGTTGAGTCATCACAGTCTCCTGGTAAAGCTGTGGTTAGCTTATCTAGAAGTGTTGTGAAGCGTAGGTCCCATCGTCTTTTGGGTAAAATAAAAATAATTCCAAATGCACCCTCTGATCCGGTAAATGTAGGCGATGAGAGCTCTCAAGAAAGGGTCAGTGGGGACTCTCCTAATTCATTTGTTGTTGGCGACATCCCTGACAAGGGTACTACCCAAGAAGTTGTGCGAGATGACCCACGAGCAATAGCAAGTTCTAAGAGCAATGTTGACATTGAGCCGGGTGTTACCTGCCAAGGGGACCCTACTAGACGTGTTGTTACTCCCATTCGAACGGTATTTCCTGGCGCAGGTACAATTGTTTTTTTTTCTGCCTCTTTTTTTTTAGAGGGGGTACATGATTTTGTTCATGCTGTTTGTGTGTATGTTTGTATCTTCAGCTTCTCATGCTGTTTCTGAGTCCACCTTTCAAGCTTCGAGCATTTCTGATATCACAAAGGAACCTTTAGCTAGTGCTTCTTCTGGTGTGTTCCATTGTATTTCTTTTCATTTGTCAGGCGTGCCAGCACTTTATAAGTTCCTGATGAAAAAAGGTTGTTTTGCTTTTCAATTTCTGTCCGCGATGAGTTTGAGCATTTCAATGGCGATGCGAAGAACTTGTTATCGGAGATTGCATCTCAGGTTCCTTCCTTCTTGCTTCCAAATGACCTGAACTGCCTTTTCAAGAAGCTTGGGTACCAAGCTTTTCTGGATGCATGGGATTTCTTTACTTCACACTCCCTTGCGAACTTGTGGGGTGCTCATCGGGATATGGTAGCAAATCATCTAAATAACCTTAAGTTATTTAAATTTAGTGGTCGTTGGCTTGAAAATCTTTCTGCAAAATTGGAGCCTCCACCTGGGATCTCTGATCTTGCTAGAGAAGAATTGTTGTCTAAAGAGCATCATGTTCTCTCTTCTGATGTTTCTGCTCTTCAAGAAAAGGTTAACAAGCTTACATCTGAATTGAACACCATGAAGGCTAGGTTAGCCAGTGTCAGCATGGAGCGAGAGCAATTGGCCAAGCATAAGGAGGCTGCTTCTTCTGCGATTTCTTACAGTGATATTTTGTGGCTGTGATAGTTTCCAGCACTTTATTTTGTAAAATATGTAATACTTTGACAAAGTATATTTTTGTCCTACTGCTTCTATGACTTTCATTGTACACCTCTTTTTGGGTGTTATGTTTCCCCTCATTTTTTTTATAATATGCATACTCCTCCAGGGGCTTTACCTGCTTGTGTGATCATTTTATTTTGGATACACACCTTTTTTTTTTGCAGGGGGAGGGTATGATTTTAAGATGAGAAGGATTATCTACTGCTATTTTTTTCTGCCTCTTTTTTTTTAGGCAAAGAAAAGGAAGGTACCCATAACTTTCTTGCCCTATTTATGCTCGACTCTTTTTAGGAGCTTGGAGGGTGGGACACTTCACTTTTTTGGAACTATTTTGTATTGCAAATTTCTTAAGATGCATCACTCACATTTTTTGAGTGTATGATTGCTAAAGCAGTTTTCTCATGTATTGCAGGATGCTTGCAGAATAATATAATATAAACATTGGCTCTTGATAAAGAAGCCTTTTGGAATTGAAATTTGAATTACTAAAGCTGAAATTAGGCATAGTATTTCTTGACATACTTGAAATTGATGGGGCCAGTGGTTGTTCCATGATCTGGGTCCAGCAGGATACAGTGTCCGTTGGGGTGTACTTCAGAAACAATGTAAGGACCCTCCCATTTGGGAGCCCATTTTGGCAAAGACATCTTCCTCATTACTGCGTCTACTGATTTTAGCACCAGATCACCCTCTAGGAACACCCTGGGCTGAACATGCTTGTCGTAAGCTAACGCTAGTCTCCGGTGGTATTCTTCCATCTTGCTTCCCACAACTTCTCTTTTTTCTTCCAATTCTTGCAACTCAGCTTCACGATCCCTTGCCTCGTCTAACAACATCCTGGCGGTGGGTACTTCAATCTCTGTTGGCAATACAGCTTTAACCCCATAAACCAACGAGAAAGGCGTTACTCCGGTTGTTCCATGTCTGGTTGTTCTGTAAGCCCAAAGAGCAAGTGGTAGGTATTCACTCCAATCTTTATGAGCATCGGTCACCATCTTTTGTGAGTATTTTCAAAAGGCTCTTGTTAGTAGCCTCTGCCTGACCATTGCCTTGCGGGTAGTAGGAAGAAGACTTGTGATGTTTGATTTGGTATTGTTCAAGAACACCCCACACTCTTTGGTTAACAAAGTGGGTTCCATTATCGGACACTAGAACACTTGGTAGCCCGAACCTGCATATTATATTTTCTTTGATAAATCTCACTACTGCTTCAGCATTTGCTTCCCTGATAGCGGCAGCCTCCACCCACTTGGTGAAGCTTTCTGTTGCAACTAGAATCCATTTCTTCCCCATTGATGGGGGGTTGATTGGTCCCACAAAATCTACCTCCCATGTATGGAATGGGTATGGTGTTTTGAGGCTGTTCTTCTGCACGCTTAGCGCATGTATCAAGTTTGCATGCCTTTGGCATTGTAGACACCTTTTGGCCCAGTTGATTGCATCCTCCTTCATTTTTGGCCAGTAATAGCCAATCCTGATTAGTTCATACCATAAGGCCCTTCCTCCTTGGTGTCTCCCACATACTCCTTGATGGACTTCTTCCAAGACTTTATCTTTTTCTTCATCTCGAACGCATTTTAGCATCTCTCCAGTAAAACTCTTTTTGAACAACTCACCTTTTTGCAAGAAGTAGCGTTCTGGTCTCTTCTTCAATCCCTCAGCTTCTATTTTCTCTGAAGGCAAAACTCCAGCATCGAGGTACTCTACGATGGGTTGTTGCCAATTGTGAACATTACATATCTGCATGCTTTCTTTTGTTTCTTGACAAGTCTTGCAGGAAGCCTGTAATTCATCACAATGAAACTTCATTTTCAGCCAATAAATACCCCACCTCTGGAGCCTTCGGTACAAACCGGGGCCTTCTTCTCCGCAAGTAGCTCCATGCAGTTGTTCTGCTTTTTCTTTCCCTTCTTCTTCTCCTACACATTTCATGAGGAGTCCATCATTGCTTTTTCTGAACATTTGCCCATTGAGGAGGCAAAATCCTCTTGTTTCTTTGGTAATGTTGAGCGTTTTGAGCTGTTCATGTATAGGCGTTCACCAATCATTGGTTTTTCCTTCTATAGACTTTCCTTCTTCTCTGGCAGGACTTTCAGCTACCCGGTGTTCCAAAGCATGTTGTCTATTTTGAAAAGTGACTCTACTCCCCAATGTTGCTAAAGCATCCGCATGCTTGTTCTCTGTTCGGGGTACATGCTCAAATGAAATCTTATCAAATACCTTCATCATGCGCCACACTTGCTCTCTGCATAAGGCCAGACTTCTTTCCTTCGTGCCATACCCTCCTAGGATTTGTTGTATTATTAGGTTGGAGTCTCCTTTGACATGGAGTTTCTTGATACCAACTTCTTGAGCCATCTTTAGACCGAGCATTAGCACTTCATACTCTGCCTCATTGTTGGTGCAAGAGAAATCCAATCGAAACATGAAGGATATGTTTCTTCCATGGGAGTCTGTAAGGACGACTCCTGCCCCTCCTTGAGGATTCGAGGGTGTTTCATCAAACATGAGGGTCCATGTTTCCTCTTCATTGCAAGCATAAACAGTCTCTATTGTTTCTGGAATCTGATCTGGCAACTCTTCAATCGTCGCCTTTTCAGGACAGATCGACAAGAGGTCAGCCAAAGCTTGGCTCTTAATGGTGGTAGGTGTCACCAATTTCACATCATATTCGCTTATTAGGAGTGGCCAACGGCTCATTCTTCCAGTCAACATTGGCTTTTCAATTAAAAACCTGAGACCTTCATTTTTCGATACGACTTCTACTTGGTGTGCTTGAAAGTAGTGTCGGTATCTTTGTGAGATGTACACCAAAGCGAGACAATATTTCTCTGGTGAAGAGTATCTTTGTTCCGGCCCTTTCATGGCTCTGCTAACATAAGCAATGGGTTTCTCTTTGCCTTCACCTTCTTGTGCAATTAACCCACTAACTGCTTCTTCTCCTACCGCTAAGTATACCTTCAATGGTGCACCAGGCTGAGGGGAAGTCATGGTGTGAGTGGACGTGAGAACGTTCTTGATCTTGTCCATCACAGCTTGGTGGTGTTGTCCCCACGTAAAGGTGTTCTTCTCTTTCAACAAAGGTCTTAGGGGTCCTAAGAGCTCCCCTAATGCTGGTATGAACCTTCGATGTACCCCAGCTTGCCTATGAACTTCTGAAGTCCCTTGATGTCTTTCGGAGGTTCCATGTCTTGGACAGCTTTAATCTTATCCTCGTCAGCTGAAATGCCTCCTTTGTGGACTCTGAATCCCAAGAACTTTCCAGATGACACCCCGAAGACACATTTCATGGGGTTCATCTTGAGTCTATACTTTCTGCATCTAGTGAACACAGCTCTGAGGTGTTCTGTGTGTTGCTTCCTGGATGTTGACTTGACAACCAAATCGTCTACATAGTCTTCTACAAAGTCATGCATTATGTCATGGAATATAGTGGTCATGGCTCTTTGGTAGGTTGCTCCAGCATTCTTTAGGCCGAAAGGCATGACAGTATAGTAAAAATTACCTATGGGTGTTCGAAATGCTGTCTTTTCTTCATCTCCCGGAGCCATTCTAATTTGGTTGTACCCGCTAAATCCATCCATGAAGGAGAACCTCTCAAATCCGGCTGTAGCATCTACCATTCTATCGACATCTGGCAGAGAAAAATCATCCTTAGGGCAAGCTTTGTTTAGATCTCTAAAATTCACGCAACACCGGATCTTCCCGTTCTTCTTTTTCACTGGCACAATGTTGGCTAACCAAGAGGGGTGTTGTATTGGTTTGACAAACTTGGCTGTGAGTAACTTTTCGATTTCTTTCTTTACTTGAGCTTCTATTTCATTGGAGAATTTTCTAGGAGCTTGCTTGACAGGAGTTGCTCCTTTCCTCACGGCTAAATTGTGGGTCACCAGGTTTGGATCTAACCCTGGCATTTCATCATAGTTCCAAGCGAACACATCTCTGAACTCTGTTAATAATGCTATCAAATCCCTTTTCTCCTTCTCCCCTAGAGTTTTACACACGAACAAAGGCCTCGGGTGTTCTTCAGTCCCTAAATTAATCTCTTCCAACTCTTCCTCCTTCTGCTTTGCTTCATCTTGGAGTTGGAAAGGGGCGTTTTTTATGCTGCTTTGCAGATGTTCTTTTTCTTGTATACTTAGGATGTCGGGGCCAGGGGAGTTCTGGTAATTTTCCTCCGCTGGACCCCCGAGTTCCTATAGGATACACCACCGATATCCTCCACCTGGGAGAATTTCCTTACGAAGCCCTAGGTCTTCGATTGCTGTTGCTTGTTTTTTGGTGTTTTCTTTTGGTGCTTCCTCCATCAGGGTGTCCTTCCATACTGCCTTTTGTCTGGGTGTTCCGATGGTGCATTCTCGCACAGGCCTTATTTTGTTGACCCCTGGTAACACAAGCTCTTCATAAAAATTCGCATCCACTAAATGTGCTTCTCCTGCATCAAAGGGTGTTACAGTGGCCGAGATTCTAATATCCTTCCCTCTCTAGCTAGACTTTATGCATTGATGTCAACTTGAAGGAACACACCGATGTAAATGAATCCATGGACGTCCCAGTAGGATGTGGTAGCTAGAGCTTCCATCCACCACATGAAACTTATTATTGGTTTTTATGGGGCCAACCTCCAAGACAGCATTAACACACCCTCTAGATTTCACACCCACTCCATTAAAAGCATTGAGCCCGACTTGAGTAGGCCTTATCTGATCAGCAGAACCTCCCATTTCTAGAAATATATGAGTGGGTATGATATTTACCCCCGATCCAGCATCCACCAAGGCCCTTCTGACCTTCATGCCTTCTACCACTGCTTCCACGTACAATGGTTTATTATGGTAGAACTCCCTATTGAATGAGTCAGAGTTCCAAAACACCAGGGCGTTTGCATGGGACTTTGCTAATCTTGTGAGCGGAGCGTTGACTCCCCCAAAATTTTTTTCATGCTTCTGAACGACTCCTATTAGAGCTCTAGCCACCTCTTTTTTGGTGTTTTCTTTTGGTGCTTCCTCCCTCAGGGTGTCCTTCCGTACTGCTTTTTGTCTGGGTGTTCCAATGGTGCATTCCTGTACAGGCCTTATTTTGTTGACCCCTGGTAACGTAAGCTCTTCATAGAAACTCGCATCCACTAAATGTGCTTCTCCCGCATCAAATGGTGTTACAGTGGCTGAGATGCTAATATCCTTCCCTCTCCAGCTAGACTTTATGCATTGATGCCAACTTGAAGGAACACACCGATGTAAATGAATCCATGGACGTCCCAGTAGGATGTGGTAGCTAGAGCTTCCATCCACCACATGAAACTTATTATTGGTTTTTATGGGGCCAACCTCCAAGACAGCATTAACACACCCTCTAGATTTCACACTCACTCCATTAAAAGCATTGAGCCCGACTTGAGTAGGCCTTATCTGATCAGCAGAACCTCCCATTTCTAGAAATATATGAGTGGATATGATGTTTACCCCTGATCCAGCATCCACCAAGGCCCTTCTGACCTTCATGCCTTCTACCACTGCTTCCACATACAGTGGTTTATTATGGTAGAACTCCCCATTAAATAAGTCAGGGTCCCGAAACACCAGGGCGTTTGCATGGGCCTTTTCTAATCTTGTGAGCTGAGCGTTGATGCCCCCAAAACCTTTTTCATGCTTCTGAATGACTCCTATTAGAGCTCTGGCCACCTCTTTCTGAATGTGGGGTTCCAAGCCAAGTTAGTTGAACATGATTCTACAACCTCGAGACTTCAAAAGACCTCTTGTCAAGGTGTCTTCATCCAAGGACTCCTCCATGGTAACCATCTCTTCTGCTTCATCTACAATCTCTGTCAGCATTACCTCTCCTTCAATGCCTATCATTCCAACATCATGTTGAGGAAAAGGAGTGCTTTTTACACCTTCTTGGTTTTGTTCCCCATTTAGGAGTATCTTCCCTTCCTTCACTTGCCTATGAAACATCGTCCTCACCACATAACAATCGGTTAACCCATGGCCTGAGCTCTGGAGAGAGGTAGTGGGGGTGGAGGACTGTTTTTCTTAACACCCTTAGAATAGGAACTCCTTCTGCCCCTGCCATCAACGACACACACTTTCAGAGGAGAAACTTCTTTATATCTCCTTCCATTGCGTTTCATTGCCTCTGTTATGTCAGATGCTCTCTTTAAGAGCTCAAAGAAAGTATTTATGTTGCTCATAGAAAGATAAATTTGGGATCCATCTTCCACATTTCTAATACACCCGTACACCAATTGTGGCTCTGGGAGAGTGTCTATACAAAGTAAAGCTTGATCTCTGTACCTCTTGACGAACGCTACCAATCCTTCTCCTTGTCTCTATTTCACTCTCCCCAGGTCCATGATGTGCATGGAGGGTTCCTCTTCCAGGAACTTGTTGCAGAACTCCATTACTAATTGCTCCCAGGTGTTGATGCTGCTGGCTTTCAACTTGCAATACCACGTGAATGCCCTTCCTGTCAGTGATTTTGAGAACTCCTTGATCTTGAGCTCCTGGTGGTTCCTGAACACCCCGAGGTCATCCAAGAATGACAGGATGTGTTCTTTGGCACTTCCAGTACCATCAAATTTACGAAAGGTAGGTGGTTGGTACCCCTTAGGATATGGTTTCGCCAAGATATGATGTCCAAATGGTGGACTTATCTCCCTAGTGGGCTCACTTGCTTCTCCTTTGCCCTTTAGAATACGTGCTAACTCCCTACGAGTGACTGGGGTGTTCTCATCTTCCTCCCATGTGTTCCTCTTCTTGGTTGTGCCCGTCCTCGTCTTGAGGTGATCCCAAGCTGAGGTTGAGATCCCGATGAGTTATTGAACGTCGCTTAGGTGGTCGATTCTGCCCAGGATGAGTATTGCTAGATTCAGCCATCACGTCGAAGTGTTCCTCCCCAGTGGAGTCGCCAGATGATTCGGGTGGGTTTCGTGAGAAATAGATTAAGTGAAAAATAATAGTTAAGGTGAGAGATTAGGGGTAAGTAAACTTGTGAGGAAGACACTTCTGTTAATGGCAAATAAACAATACAAGAACTAATAGTGAGGAAGAGAGGTAGAGAACAAGTGTTGAGACCTCCACTAATGTCACAAGAGGATGAGCGAGCTTTGTTTAAAGTGGACAGGAATGGTTTACAGAGAAAAGAAGCTCTCAGAAGAGGATGAAGGTGAATGTGAAAGTAAAGGATGAAAAGGGTTTCAAGGTCTGTGAAGAAGAAGATGATCAAGGTGAAAGTGAAAAGTGAGAGTGAAGGATGAAGGATGAAGGAAAAGATGATTTACAGGGTGGCTTGAGGTCCTTTTTATAGCGTAAAACCATGATGAAGAGGACACCCCTTGGCCAATGGTTTTAGTCTGACATTTGGTTTACTGCTCTTTCCAAAATATCTTTAGGTATTTGGGATCACCTCAAGTCTTGTCAACTGAAAAGGGTAGGAAGTTGATTCCCACACGTTAAACTAAAGCTCCTGACATGTGACATTAGTGAAGGGACATCTAGTTTGGTTTTCTTTCAACTAGATGACACCTTTACACTCCAAATTCAACCAATCCACTTCCACCAATATTGTTCCCACTAAAGAGAAATTCAACTCCTCAAGGTGTTATTTTGGTTTCCATCCTTTTAGCCCAATATCTTTAGGAGGAACTTAACTCTTTTTTGACCATGTTTGTAGGTCATTATAAAAATAATTATGTACAAAAAAGGTTTATATTTTTAGTACACAATCACAAGTTATTGTGGGGTTTACTTTTGTTGTTTACACTCAGAAATAAGTACATGTATCGTTTATTTTTTTCTAGCTAGATCAATGAATTTGTGTCAATAATATTAAACACATCTAATGAAAAAGAAGACAACAAATGACAACATATAGGACTGAGTGAGTTTGTGAACAAGCACTTTTCATTTTTGTGAACAAATATGAGTGTTTGTGAAGGAATTTTAAAGTTTTTCATCTTCATTATATGATATGGTTTAAGGGTTTTGGTATTTTAGGATTTTTCTAAATTGAAATGTAGGGTATGATATTGGAATTAAGTCAAATTAATTTAGGTTTTAGTTTCGCAAAAGTTATACATTCATGATTCCAAATGCATCTCTTCGTATGTATTCATCTATATATCTATCTATACCGACTTCACTCTTCTCTTTGACTTCATCCACCTGTCCCCATGTTTTCCACCAACCAAAATTCATCATCATCATCATCATCATCATCATCATCATCATCATCAACATGACCAAACTCCCATTTTTTATATATATATATATTCAAACGTTATTACCGCAATTGCTAATTAAATTACTTATGTTTTAAGCCCTGTATAAACTATTAAACTCAACCCCCTATTCTATCTCCTAGATCTTATAATATAAATAGTGTAACATATTAATAACATGAGAAATAACATTATTATTTTCTGACACGACCCAATTAGATGCGTCACTGTTTGGTATTTTTTTTAAATGAATTAATTAATTAAAGTGGGTAAGTTTTGATTCTCTATCAATATAAAACAAAAATTGGTGAATTTCTCTCTTATTGGGTTTGAAACAAAACGGCTAACACAACTAACAGGTTAACACAACTAACAGCATGAGTTATATCCGATCTTGTACACATCATAGCATACATTAAAATATTCATGATTGATGCATATGGAACAATTTTCATGTCTTTCTTTTCTTCATCACTTGATGGACTTTGCTTGCAACTCAATTTGAAGTGTGTAGCAAGAAGAGTACTAACGACCTTTGCTTTCTCTATTTGAAACTTGTGCAATATTGTCTCTATGTATTTCTCCTGTGACAACCAAAGTTTCTTCTCCTTTCTATCACGCTCGATTCTTATAC
Organism: Arachis ipaensis; assembly: GCF_000816755.2. Taxonomy (NCBI): domain Eukaryota; kingdom Viridiplantae; phylum Streptophyta; class Magnoliopsida; order Fabales; family Fabaceae; genus Arachis; species Arachis ipaensis. The sequence goes on along the minus strand of NC_029790.2, from coordinate 20,780,554 downwards.
CAAGAATCTCTTTTACTAGCCCAAGATCCTTCATTGCAAATGACATTGCAAGTTGCTTCTTCAACATATCAATTCTAGAAGCATTCTGACCAACAATAAGCATGTCATCAACATATATCAAAAGAATAATAAAATCATTACTAGCAAACTGTTTAACAAAATACACAATGATCAGAAGTAGTCTTTTTGTAGTCTTGTTCTGCCATAACCGACTCAAACTTCTTGTACCATTGTCTTGGAGCTTACTTCAAGCCATACAAGCTCTTCTTCAGTTTGCAAGCATGATCCTCTTTGCCCTTTACTGTGAAACCTTCAGGTTGTTCCATGTAAATTTCATCCTTAAGATCACCATGAAAAAAAGCAGTTTTCACATCCATTTGCTCTATCTCTAAATCAAGACTTGCAGCCAAACTCAAAACAGTCCTAATAGAAGATCTTCTCACAACTGGTGAAAAGATTTTATTATAGTCAACTCCCTTTTTCTGCCTGTAGCCCTTGACCACCAATCTAGCCTTGTACCTTAGACACTGAGAATTTTCTTCATACTTCAACCTATAAACCCACCTGTTCTGCAAATCTTTCTTTCCTTTTGACAACTTCACAAGCTCAAATGTTTGATTATCATGCAAGAATTTTATTTCATCTTGCATTGCATCAAACCATTTCTTATTGTCGTCGCCTTCCATAGCTTCTGCATAGCATTCAGGTCCTCCCCCATCAGTCAAGGTCACATATCCATCAGTAAATGTTACATACTCACTAGAAGGATACCTCATTGAAGGCCGTCGCTCTCTAGCAGACCTCCTAGGATGGAAACCTGGTGGATCTTCAGGTAGTTCAGGTTGATTATTAGCAATTTAGCATCATTATCAACTGGATCATCAATCGGATCTCCCATCTCCTGGTCATCGGGAACCAAAGGCTCATTTTGCTGCATATGTTCCTGATCTTGATTCTCTGCTAGTTTTGATGAAGGAGGCGGCTGAATTGGATCTACATCAGTCAAGTCACTGCTCTCTTATGATTGTCTCTTCTCTGCCTTATCAATGTCTTCAATGGTTTGGTCTTCAACAAACTCTACATCACGGCTTCTTACAAGCTTCTTTTTAACTGGATCATAAAGCTTGTAACCAAACTCATCTTGACCATACCCAATAAAAATGCACTGCCTTCTCTTCACATCTAACTTGGACCTCTCATCCTTTGGAACATGAACAAATGCTTTGCATCCAAAGACTCTCAAGTGATCATACAAGACATCTTTACCCGACCAAATATGATTTGGAACATCATTGTCCAAAGCAATTGTAGGACTCAGATTAATCACATGAGCCACTGTAAGTAGCGCTTCACCCCAAAAGACTTTAGGTAGCTTAGCTTCAGTAAGCATACACCTAACTCTTTCAATCCATGTTCTATTCATCCTTTCGACCAAACCATTCAACTGAGGTGTTTTAGGAGGTGTCTTTTTATGTATAATGCCTTGCTGCTTGCAATACTCATCAAATGGTCCACAATAGTCACCATCATTATCAGTGCGAATACATTTAAGTTTTTTACCTTTTTGTCTTTCAACCAAAGCTTGGAATTGTTTGAACTTTTATTTATTTGAGAGTAAACTACTACATTTTTTCTAATGTCATTTATTTGAGAGTAAACTACTAAAATAGTACTTGAAAGTTCTCTTTGTTAATAAAATAAACCCTAAAAAATGCTAACGACACATAATTAGAAAAATAAGATTTTTATTTTTAAAATTTAATAATTTTTTGTCAAGTGAATTTTTTTAAAATTATTGTAAATGACCTTTTTTTTGAAAAATAAAAAATTTAGAGATCAAATTTTTTTTTTGAATTTTTTTGTGCACTTTCTAAATATTCAAATATTGTCACAAAAAATTAAATTTAACAGATAAACCATTTGCTCAATATAAATTTTTTTTTTGCTTACAAAAATAAAATATAATATGAACTATGTAACGTCACATTAATAAAAATTATTACCTTTCATATTGATGATGTAAATAGTAATCCAAGAGAATGAATATGATAGCACGATTATATAAAATTGCATCAAAATTAAACTCATGTATTTATTGATTTTTTTTTCATATTTTTAAATCATTCAAAAACTATTTTGTCGATAATATTTTTTAAAACCTTTTTTCGGATACTGGGGACCACTTTGACTATTATTTAATATGAATGTTAACTACTTTATTCTGTATTTTGTCTACTAGATCTTTGTGCAAAGGGATGATATGAATGTTAATAGACTTTTCATTATCACTTGTTATTGATAAAAAAAGATGATTACATTCAGCACTAAACACTACACAAATACACTGCAGATACACTTTTTCTCCTAATTCATCAAACTCAGTTAAACCAATAAACTGCAAATATTAGCACCATCACACAAGTCAATATCATCTTCTGCAATTTTTTTTCTTTTTCATGTCACTCTCCATTCTTCCAATTTGTTGTTGGAACAATATAAAATCAGAATACAATCTTCCAACACTTGCTTCCATGCATCCTATCTCTATATTTAATCTATCTATTTTCCTTTCTTGTGCCTTTATTAGTGCAGAATTCATAGTTTCATCCAACCTTACAAAATCTTCAGCATGTTTTGAGCTCCCCAGCATTTTATTTCTTTGTTGTGTGCATTCAGATCGAGACCCAGCCTTATCTTCTTTATCAATCCATTAAAAAAAACTTACATCTTCTACTAGAACAGGATATAAATCTTCTATTTGGGTTCATCACAGTATTGGAGTTTGAAGTGTCAGCGGATCTCCACAAAAGCAGTGAGTCCTTCTTCCCTTTCCCTTCACCTCTTCGTCTTCATCAATCCACTCAAAAAAAATTACACTTTGGTAATTTACAACAAGCCACAAATCTCCTACCTAGGTTGTTCATAGACGATGAGGAGAGCGCTACCACCTCTTCCCCACAGAAGCATCAATGTCTTCTCTTGTTCATACTCCTAGATGTTGAGCTTCCTTCAGACAACTGGTTTAGGTCTATTATACCTCGAAAAAATTCTTCAACCCTAACAAAGATACTGGAGATACGTTATGAGAGATCTTTATCTTCTTAGTCAAATTGACTCCTTAAAACATTGATTCGTAAGGGCAGTCTGGTAAAATAACAACATTTAACATTTTCATTCACGCTAAACGTTAGTGGGGACCCAATTACAAATTTTAATTTTCTTCAAGGACTCAATTACAAACTTTTAAAATGTAAGGATCAATTTGTAATTTCACTAAAAATGTAGGGACTAACTGTATAATTTAACCTTTTTTTAGAGTTTGTTTGAAAAGTATTTGAGTGTGAAAAAATAAATTTTTTTTAAAGGAAATAGAATTCATTTTTATTTAGAATTCAATTCTATAATTTGAAATGACTTTAATATTTTAATAGAATAGAATTCAATTCTTTAATTTAGAATAATTCTTATATGAGTTAAATTTTCTTCTTTTTTAATTTTATCCTTAACAAATTATTTTATTAAACATCCACTTATTATTAAAAATATGAATAAATATACTAGAGTCACTATACAAATAGAAGAAACTATAGCATTGTATTCTATACTTTTCAAAAAAAATAACTTTATAAAATATTATATTTATGTATTATGTGAAAATTAAATATAAAATTTAATCAATTTGTTAAGCAAACAAAGCTAACAACAACATAAATAATATCGCCATACATAGGACAACAAATATAGAAAAATGTGAGCTAAGAAACTCGAATAAGCAATTAGGGCTAAAATTATATTTCTTTCAGATTCTCTCATCCTACTCTTTTAAACAAACGATGTACAAATACAAATTAAGGAAATCAATAACAAAAAAAAATCACAAATACAAACAGCACAAATACAAAAAATAAAATATAGAGTATAACACAGAACAATATTGACCATATGATATCTATTACGGATTCGACCCACGGATCCTACACCCAGAACGGTCTTTAAATTTGATTATTCGAGTCCGACCCACTTTGTCCTTTTGGAAAGTCCGGAACCGGCTTATTAAAACTTCTAACCAAAAATCAAATTCAAATACCTCCCTTATCTTAATCAAATAAGATAAGATAAGATAATCACCATCACCTATATAAAGGAGAGTCCCTAGCCCCCTTAGGTATGTCATTCACTCTACACACCTTATACCTCTCAGATCCATTCTAACTTGAGCGTCGGAGTGTCTTTGAAGGTATCACCCCCATTGCTCCAGTCAAATAATCTAGCATCCGCCTCGACCCACAAGTTCTCGATCCATCTCTCAACCCGTACCGGACACATCTTGTACATTGGCGCCGTCTATGGGGACTTGCAACATCGTCACGGAATGGCAGACACCTTTGAGGAGCAATCCCCGAGCCACCATGATAACTCCCGAACGAGGAACCCAACCCCCAAACACTAAGAGACTACACCCCACAGAAGGATAGCAAGCACTATTCGCCAGACTCCAACACAAAACAAGGAGAACGGTCCCGAAATACCGATCGTCAAAAACCTGGGAGAAAAGACAGTCCAGATAATCCAAGACCTCTGTCTCCAAGTACAAGAACTCGAGGGACGAGTCCTAGCTAAGGAAAAACACCACGTCAAAGACGGAACCCACGCGACCTCCCGATCAAGATCCCGTCATGAAGCTAGACACAGCAGGTCGCTCAAACGGCGACATAACAGGAGAAACGATCGCGGCGCCTCTCGCGACCAAGGACACCAGCATGGTGCGAATGACAGAAGACACGACAGGTCATCCAAATGGCGACACGGCAAGAGGCACAACCGTAGCGTCTCTCACGGCCCGAGTCCTCGACACGACACCGACGACGACCGACGACATCGAGAAGCTAAACGCACAAGAAACGACTCCGTAATCATGGGAGCCACTCCCTTTACTGAAAGAATACTGGAAGCAAAACTCCCCAAGGGTTTTGACAAACCTATGGACATGAAGTATGGCGGAACTAAGGACCCCCAGGAACACCTAACGCCCTTCGAGGCCAGAATGAACCTGGAAGGGGCCCCCGACGCAGTTCGATGCAGGGCCTTCCCAGTGAGCCTAGCCAGACCCGCAATTAAATGGTTTAACACCCTTCCCCATGGATCCATAACTGGTTTCCACGATATCTCGCGGAAATTCATGGCCCAATTCACCACCAGAATCACCAAAGCCAAACATCCCATTAGCTTGTTGGGCATTATTCAGAGACAGGACGAGTCCATGAGAAAATACCTTGACCAATTCAACGACGAATGCTTGACGGTCGACGGACTCACGGACTCAGTCGCAAGCCTCTGCCTAACCAACTGACTCATGAATGAAGACTTCCGGAAACACCTCACCACCAGACCGATGTGGACCATGGACGAGATTCAGGGCGTTGCAAAGGAGTACATAAACGACGAAGAGGTAAGCCAAGTCGTAGCCGCCACTAAACGGCAGCACGGAAATACACAGCATAGCAACACATCACCTCGGCATAACCCCCCACCAAGAGAAAACTAGAAGGAACATCCCAAACCAGCAAACATAAACCGACCTCCTAGAGTAAGAAAATTCTCTAACTACACATCCCTGACAGCCCCGATCACCGAGATATACCACCAAATAGTAGACCGAGGTATCCTCCCGAAGGCCCGACAACTCAAGGAAAGAACCAGCGGCAACAAAACCCTATACTGCGACTACCACCGAGGTTACGGACATAGGACACAAGACTGTTTTGACTTAAAAGACGCCCTCGAACAAGCAATAAGAGATGGCAAACTCCCCAAGTTCGCCAAAATTATCAGAGAACCAAAACGTGCAGAAAGAGACAGATCACTAGAGAGAGAAGGACGCAACCCGAGGAGGCAGAGACAAACCCTGAGAGAAAGCCCAGAGACAGATCCAACCATAATCGTAAACGTCATCACAGGCAAAGACACCCCGGGTAAATCGAAATCAGCACTAAAAAAGGATCTCAAGGTCTTGGCAGTCAGAAACCAAACCCCAACTGCCACCACCAGTAAGGCGGTAACATTCTCCCCCGAGGACTACCAACACGGCACCTCTGCGAAAGACGCCCCCTTCGTCATCTCAGCAAAGATCAAAACCGGGCTAGTCAGAAGAATACTGGTGGATACAGGAGCAGACTTTAACAACCTTTTTAGAGGAGCTTTCGACAAGATTGGATTCCGCAACAACAATCTACAGACACACCGCAACGGAGTCACTGGACTCGGAGACAACTTTCTCAAACCAGACGGTTCCATCGTCCTTCCCGTAACATAGGGACAGGAAACCAAAGGAAGACAATCCTATCCGAGTTCATGGTCCTCAAAGACTCCACCGCCTACAACGTCTTCCTCGGAAGAAAAACAATCAACGACCTCTCCGCCGTCATCTTCACCAAATACCTTCTCATGAAGTTCACAGCAGAAGACGGCTCCATCGGAACCATCCACGGATATCAGAAAATCGCAGTAGAATGCGACAACGCCAGCCTATCCCTGCAAAAGAGATCCAAGCGACACGGCTGGCATATTCCTAGTCGACCTGGATGCCCGTCAAGACGGACAACCTAGGCCGAAACCAGAGGGAGACATGGAGAAACTGCAAATAGGACAAGCCAAAGAAGAGTACACTTTCATCAACAGGAACCTCCCATACGATCTTAAAGAGGATCTCTCACGCCTCCTAAGACAAAGCAGAGATTTGTTCGCATTCACACCCACCGACATGCCAGGAATAGATCCCGACCTAATGTCCCACCGACTAGCTGTAGATCCTAAGGCCAAACCTGTGACACAAAGGAGACAAAAAATGTCCCCCGACCGAGCAGCCGAGGTCAAAAAACAAGTTAAAGCCCTCCTCGAAGTAAGCTTTATCAGGGAACTACCCTATGTGACCTGACTGGCTAACGTCGTGCTAGTTAAAAAAGCTAATGGGAAGTGGCGGACGTGCGTCGACTACACGGACTTAAACAAAGCCTGTTCAAAAGACGCCTTCCCCTACCAAATATCAACGGGCTGGTAGATGCCGCATCCGGTCACCAATATCTCAGCTTCATGGACGCATACTCCGGGTACAACCAGATACCCATGCACCGACCCGACGAGGAAAAAACGGCCTTCATCACCCCCGACGGCACGTACTGCTACACAGTCATGCCATTCGGCCTAAAAAATGCCAGAGCCACCTACTAAAGGCTCTTCAACAAGATATTCCAAAGCCTGTCCGGGACCAAGCTGAAAGTCTACATAGATGACATGCTCGCCAGGACCGAATCTGGCGAGCAACTCATCGGCGACCTCGAGCTCGTAATGAACACCTTAAGGAGACACTGAATGCGCCTCAACCTGACAAAATGCGCCTTCGGAATGGAAGCAGGAAAGTTCCTCGGTTTCATGATCACGCAACGCGGGGTAGAGGCAAACCTTGAGAAATGCAGAGCCGTCCTCGAAATGGCAAGTCCGAAAAATCTCAAAGACATCCAGAAACTTACCGGCCGACTTACCGCACTATCCCGTTTTCTAGGGGCATCAGCTCACAAGGCAATCCCTTTCTTCAAACCTATGAAGAAAGGAACCCCCTTCAAGTGGGAAGCAGAATGCGAAGAGGCATTCCAACATTTTAAGAAAGTCCTAGCGGAACCCCCAGTTCTCGCTAAACCCCAAACAGGAGATATCCTTTACCTATACCTATCTATAATGGAAGAAGCACTCGTAGCAGCGCTTATCCGAGAAGACGAGAATAAAGCCTAGCGACCTATCTACTTCATAAGCAAAGTCTTACAAGACACAGAATCACACTACTCACGCCTCGAGAAACTTGCTTTTGCACTCCTCACGGCCTCTCGACGTCTCTGACAATATTTCCAGGCCCACCCCATTACGGTCCGAACCGACCAAGCGGTCAGGCAAGTCCTACAAAAGCCAAACCTAGCGGGGAGGATGCTAGCATGGTCCATCGAATTGTCCCAATTCCAAATAAAATTCGAACATCGGAATGCAATCAAAGCGTAGGCCATGGCAGACTTCATCACCGAGATGACACCAGGAAGTCCCACCTTTGAAATTTGGAAACTACATGTAGACGGCTCATCTAACACCACCTCCGGCGGGGCCGGTGTAATTAATCCTCGAAAACCAGAATGGGATCGTGATCGAGAAATCCATCTGGTACGAATTCCCGATCTCCAACAACCAAGCAGAGTACGAGGCGCTACTGGCTGGGTTGACGCTAGCCAAGGAAGTTGGGACCAAGGTTTTGGAGGTTTGTAGCGACTCCCAGGTAGTCAGCTCCCAAATCAATGCAGACTACCAAACAAGAGACCCCTCCTTCAGCAATACTTAACTAAAGTAAAAGAGCTAATCAAGGACTTCGACCAAGTAACCATCCAACACGTCCCCAGGAAATGGAACGCAAGGGCGGATTTACTCTCTAAACTAGCTAACACCAAACCGAGGCAAGGAAACCGATCGCTAATACAAGAAGTCATCAAAACACCATCTATCTCGACCCCAACCAACACAGGCCTCCCAATTTCTAGCCAGGGTTCTTGAACCTTCCCTATCCTACAATACCTTCTCCACGGAACATTTTTGGAAGACACCAAAGAGGCAACACGGATAAAAAGGGAAGCCGCTAACTATACCGTGGTAGCGGAACAGCTGTACAAACGAGGATTCTCGCAGCCCCTGCTCAAATGTATCGAGTCTGGGGATACGGAATACATACTCTGCGAAGTCCACAAAGGATGTTGCGGTCATTATGTCGGAGGCAAAACCTTAGCCCAGAAGATCATCCGAGTCGGATACTTCTGGACCTCAATTATCAGAGACTCCATACAGACAGTCAAAACTGCGACAAATGCTAAAATCACTCCGTCTTCCATAAGGTCGTCCCGCACCAGCTCAGCACCATAACGACAGATTGACCATTCATAACTTGGGGCGTCGACCTCGTCGGCCCCTTCCCGACGGCTCCAGAACAACTCTGATACATCATAGTCGCAGTTGACTACTATACTAAATGGATCGAAGCCGAACCCCTGGCCTCTATCACGGTAGTTCAATGCCGTAAGTTCCTCTAGAGACATATAATAACCCGATTCGACATCCCGGAGGTCGTAATCTCGGATAACAGAACTCAGTTCACCAATAAGAAGTTTACGGAATTCCTAGACGAACTACACATATCCCAACGCTTCAGCTCGATAGAACATCCCCAGACAAACGGGTAAGTGGAATCGGCAAACAAAATAATAGTCAAAGGACTCAAAAAACGGCTCAACGAAGCCAAAGGACTCTGGGCCGACGAGCTCGGATCGGTCCTCTAGTCATATCGGACCACCACCCAGAGTTCCACTGGAGAAACCCCTTTCCACCTGACATACGGGGTAGAAGCCATCATCCCAGTCGAAGTCGGGGACCCTAGTCCCAGAAGAACCATCGGAGGCAACGACGAAGAGGCCGAACGAGACCTCATGGACGAGATCAGATCCATAGCCCATATGCGAGAGCTAGCCTTAAAACAAAAAATCAAGATAAGGTACAATCACGGCGTGATACGAAGAGACTTCTCACCCAATCACCTAGTGTTACGACGAAACTACATCGGAGCTCCCACACCCAGGGAAGGGAAGCTCACCCCCAACTGGGAAGGTCCATACCGAGTCAAAGGAGTAGCCAGGAAAGGAGCCTACAAGCTTAAAAAACTCGACGGAACCAAGATCCCGAGAACCTGGAATGCCGCCAACTTACGGCGATATTACACGTAGGCACACCCCATACCTTTAAAAATTGTCTTTTACTTATCTTATTTTACTTTATTTTCCTTTACACCCTCTAAATTTGTGTTTTACTTATTTTATTTTATGTTCGTTGTCAGTTGTTTCCGGGTACTCTTTTCCCCACGAGGGTTTTAACGAGGCCCAACTTAATAAAATTAAATTTAAAATCATATGCTTGATTTGCATCTTCCCCCCCTAAACGGCATAAACACGCGGCCACCACTGGGAGACTGATCATCCCCAGTGCCTAATAAACGAATATCTACGAAATAATAACTACACGACCCTACGGCGGTCCGTCCCTCCCAAACAATATGAGAACACAAATAAAGTCACAATAAATGGCTCAAAGATACTCAAAACCAAACATGCCAAAATAACGGCCTAAAACAACACAAATCAAATCCAAAGTCACAAACACGTCAACACGGCCAACAAAACATCAAAAAAGTCACAAGTTATGAAAGCAGCAAATACAGAAGAAAATGAGAAGTCCTACTCAAAGATCCACGATGCGATCATCCTGCACAACCTTGAACGCTCCCATGACAGACACATCAGCATCGGGGGCAAGAATCTGAGCTTGAGCCCTCATCATCTTTTTGGCCGCCGTCACTGCCTCTTTCACATCAACGAGAAGCTCCGTCTTCTTTTTCTTCAATGCTTCTACCTCGGCCTTCGACCTCGCAACCTCAGCCTTCAGGGTGTCCACCTCGACAAGGAGAACGGTAGTCTGAGACTCAGCGTCAAAGGCCCTCTTCCGCTCCCCGCCCAACTGAGACAAAAGTGAAGTCTCAACCTCAGAGAGACGGAGGATCTCGGCCACAGCCTCCTCAGAAGACTTCACTGCCTTCTCCCTCGCCACCTCTATGACCTCGAGCTTCCCCTTCAGCTTAGCCACCTCGGCCTGAGAATGACGAAGTTTCTTGTCCAGAAGGCCAACCTGAGCCATCACGGGTTCAGCCTTCCGAACAATAACCCCAGATCGGAGTAAGGAACGATACACTGACTTGGCTTGAAAGGCCACGTTGCAATCATAAAAAATGCCCTCAGTACCAGGCATCAGATGTTGATCGATGAAAGCAGAAGCATCAAAGCGCCGATCCATCACGGAAGGTACAACACCCTCCTCCTCCAGGTTCTCGCTGTTGATCTCCTCAGGCCTCTTCCGCTTCTGAGAATCCTCTGCAGCCGAAACCACAATCACCTCCTCCCAAGCGGCCACCACTGGGAGACTGATCATCCCCAGTGCCTAATAAACGAATATCTACGAAATAATAACTACACGACCCTACGGCGGTCCGTCCCTCCCAAACAATATGAGAACACAAATAAAGTCACAATAAATGGCTCAAAGATACTCAAAACCAAACATGCCAAAATAACGGCCTAAAACAACACAAATCAAATCCAAAGTCACAAACACGTCAACACGGCCAACAAAACATCAAAAAAGTCACAAGTTATGAAAGCAGCAAATACAGAAGAAAATGAGAAGTCCTACTCAAAGATCCACGATGCGATCATCCTGCACAACCTTGAACGCTCCCATGACAGACACATCAGCATCGGGGGCAAGAATCTGAGCTTGAGCCCTCATCATCTTTTTGGCCGCCGTCACTGCCTCTTTCACATCAACGAGAAGCTCCGTCTTCTTTTTCTTCAATGCTTCTACCTCGGCCTTCGACCTCGCAACCTCAGCCTTCAGGGTGTCCACCTCGACAAGGAGAACGGTAGTCTGAGACTCAGCGTCAAAGGCCCTCTTCCGCTCCCCGCCCAACTGAGACAAAAGTGAAGTCTCAACCTCAGAGAGACGGAGGATCTCGGCCACAGCCTCCTCAGAAGACTTCACTGCCTTCTCCCTCGCCACCTCTATGACCTCGAGCTTCCCCTTCAGCTTAGCCACCTCGGCCTGAGAATGACGAAGTTTCTTGTCCAGAAGGCCAACCTGAGCCATCACGGGTTCAGCCTTCCGAACAATAACCCCAGATCGGAGTAAGGAACGATACACTGACTTGGCTTGAAAGGCCACGTTGCAATCATAAAAAATGCCCTCAGTACCAGGCATCAGATGTTGATCGATGAAAGCAGAAGCATCAAAGCGCCGATCCATCACGGAAGGTACAACACCCTCCTCCTCCAGGTTCTCGCTGTTGATCTCCTCGGGCCTCTTCCGCTTCCGAGAAGCCTCTGCAGCCAAAACCACAATTACCTCCTCCTCAGGCGAAATCACTAGACCCGTGGAAATGTGAACATCGACCCTGGCCCCAGCTGAGACCACCTCATGAGAAACAACCCGGGAATCCGCGGCAGGACAGGACGAAGGAGTGGAAAGAGTAGCCGACGACGTCTCCTCACGATCCATAGCAGCCTTCAGTCTTGCCAAAGAAGTCAAACCGCCAGCCATCTCAACTGAAAGAAAGAAAGGGAAAAAACATAAGTCTCAAACTCGGCAGGTCAATAAAAAAAAACACACACACACACACTAACAAAAGTCCGGCAAGTAATCGGGTCCCCCATCACATCCCTAGGACTTAGGGGACGCTCCCCAAACAAATACCAAAGGATGCCAGCCACATCCCGATCCTCCGAAGACAAAAACTCCTGAGGCACCCGGGTCAAAACGGAAGGCCCCGTACCGAAATTCCAATACGCCGGAAACCGGTGCTCCTCTTCCAACGTTAGCCAGAAGGGATGATGCCCCCTAGCAGGACGAACCTTGAAGTATCCATTTTTAAAGCCGTGGAAGGAGTCCTCATGTAAACCGAAGACGCGACGATGAGGCTGGGCCCTAAATGACATATACCCCTTCTTATGCTTCCCCTCATTGGTCGGTAAGGTGCATAAGAAGAGAAAAAGGAAGACATTTACCGAGGCCGGGAGCTCCAGGTACTCACACACGAGCTTGAAAGTCCGTATCGCCGCCCAACTATTTGGATGTAGCTGAGATGGCGCCACGGAACACCGGCTCAATAACAGCTGCACGAAAGCAGAAAACAGAAGCCGCACGCCGAGCCGGGTGAACATTGCCTCATAAGCCCACATCCAATCTGGGACGGTCGGCGAGTCGAGATTAGTGTAACAAACCCTCTCGTCGACCCCCGGAAGGGCAAGCTCGTACTGACGCTCGGCATTGCCCCCTCCGCCAATAGCCCCCTGATCGCAGAGCCGCTGAAGGTCCGCCTCCGTCACCCGGGACGGCGTCCCCCAAACATCACTGGTCACCCAGGAATAAAGGGAGGGAACACCACCGGCAGGAACCACCGGAACACCCGTACCCTCAGTCCTCCACCGAGCCATACCTAAAACAGAGGTGAGCACCACCATCAGCCCAAAACCGTACAGCAAAAACCGGTGGAGAAAAATCAAAACACACGCCACTATCTACTGCAAATGATACAGTGGTGCTCATCCCCCTCAAAAACCCACTACCCCAAAAAACAAAGACCATCATACAAAAGCAGGATACAGCCCTAATCCACACTAAACTAAAAAACACCAAAGAGAGGCAAGTAAAAATAAAACAGAAACACAAGAAACAGGCAATGCGGATTACGAGGGTAAAGAGAAAGAACACCAACATGAAAATGCGAGCGCAAACTTGAAGAGCAGGAAGCAGAAGCACGACAGCAAAGAAGCAGGAAAAACACCAAAATGAGAGAGAGAAGAAAGAGAGGTTCACAGAGAAGAAGCAAAAGCAACTAGGAAATGAAATGAATGATGGAAGAAAGGTAAAAAACCAAAACGGTTTCAAAATGGCAAAAAGATGTAAAAAACCCCATGTATAAACATGACGCAGAGGGGTAAAATTGGAAAGCAGCCCAAACGTTCCCTCACAATAAATGCTCCCTCAGAAAAATAAAACTGACAGCACGCCTAAAAAAATGAAACGGATGCAAGAATACGGAAAGTTCGCGTCAATCAAAAGACATAAACTCCAAAAAAGACGAACCTCAGCTGAACCACAAAACTCAGGCCCGACGCGCCAACCCCCCGCGATAAACAAGATCCGTCAACTAGGAACTCCGCTCCAACAAACCGAAGAAGGCCACCAACGGCCAAAACCATATTCTCCAGCGACAGAGACCGACCTCGTTCGCTCTCCTGCTGCGGGGGCAACTGTTACGGATCTGGCCCACGATCCCACACCCAAAACAGTCTCTAACCTGGTTACCCGGATCTGACCCGCTTCGCCCTTCTGGAAAGTCTGAAATCGGCTTACTAAAGCTTCTAACCAACAATCAAATTCAAATACCTCCCTTATCTTAATCGAATAAGATAAGATAAGATAATCACCATCACCTATATAAAGGGGATCCCCTGGCCCCCTCAGATATGTCATTCACTCTACACACCTTATACCTCTCAAATCCATTCTGACTTGAGCGTCGGAGTGTCTTTGCAGGTATCACCCTCCATTGATCCAGTCAAATAATCCGACATCCGCCTCGATCCGCAAGTTTCCAATCCATCTCTCAACCCGTACCGGACACATCTTGTACAATATACAAATTAAACAAAAGTACAGAACAAAAAATAAACTTAAAACAATGTAAAAAATAATATAAACACAACTTGCCTCTTAAAAAAAGTTTCACACAAATGGAATAAATACAAATGGATGGGTGGTTCTGCAAGTAATGATAATGGTGACAACATAACAATGGTGGCTGACTTCACAACTTCTCAGCTTCAGCAACAAATTGAAACATACGTCAATTATGGTCAAAAAGGGAAAGAAAGAGGACTAAATAGATGTTGGACAAAATTAAAATATTTAATTATTAATAGAGATATTTTTGACATTTAATATGCTAAATTAAATTGGTGTGAGAATTGATTTCAAAATCAGATTCTTTTTGGTCTGATTTGTAAATGAGAAAAAGTGGGAATTTGAATTCTCAAAGGAGTTTAAATCATTCCTTTTTATTTATTTCAAACCCAGAAAAATTCTAATTCTTGAGTATTTCTAGTATCATTGTATCACAATAATTGTTACTCATAACTTCAGCGTGGGAAGTTCTTTGGTGCTGATCATGAAAGTAAGGATGTGATGCTGACACTATGTGTTCACATATTAGTGTGACATATGTGTGGAGACGGTTGATTCATGAGATGCTATTTTTTGGTTAGCTATGAGCTGCATTAATGTTCCCGTTATCTGTTTGGGAGAAGCATCATTAATTAACGTTAAATGTGTAGGCTGATAAGGGAGACTAGACGATGGAGTTTAGAGCTTGGGCCCAATACATTGTTTTTATTGTTGGTATGTCATGAATTTTTAGATTAAAAAAAATCGAAAAGAAGGACCTTGAAAAGAATAAAATGGAATAGTAATATTGTACTAATTGTAGTAATAGTACAGTTATCTAAATAATGTATTTATTAAAAATTTCACTATATTAAACTAAGACATAAATATAGTTTATCTATTAAACTTAAATTCTTAAATTTTTATATCAAAGAATTAATTATTTATAAAAATCGGATTAATATAATTTTATTAATTATAATAAGAAAAAAAAGATTGACATGAAAAAAAACATAATAAGGA
>NC_029790.2:20764129-20765160 GCF_000816755.2 Arachis ipaensis | reverse complement strand
TATATATAATAGACAATATAAATATTATAACCTGTTTATAATATGATAAATTAAATATAAGTTTTGCACATTTTTTAAATACATTCCTAGTAAATTATAAAAGCAAAATATTCTTCTTTTACTTAATATAAACCAAATCAACTTGTATGTGTGATATTTAAAAAAAAAAAGCATTGACATCAAATAAAATTGAATATTGTGTATTTTGTTGTTGGTGCTCCATTCATAGTTTCTTTGTGGTTCTATATTCTTCCATTAATGGCTTCTTTTTTTTTTAATTTTATAATTTTTTTATTAGAAATAATTTAGTCCAGAATTTTAAGATTTAGGTCAAAAAAGATAATTTTAAAATTAAGTTATATCTTAAGAATCAAAATAGTACCTAATTCTATATTTTATCATTAATAAAAATATTAAAAATAATTAAAAAAAACTCTAGTAACCCAATCAAAGCTCCTACACTCCAGTAACCCACTTAAACACATCTCATCATCTCCTGCTGCGCGTCTACTCCATTGATGAAGGTTTTTATCATGCCCACTTGCCCAGCCTATGAGATGCTGCTCGCCACCCTTTTCCGTGGCTGTCATTACTGCAGCGCTAATCACGGGTTGAGAGACTCCTCCATCACTCCCGAAAATTGTTCCCAAACTGATCAATTCCTGCTTGAAACGGACATTGAGAACGGTTGTTTGTGGTTATGAAGAAGTCTCAAACGTGGCTTGCAGTTCTAAGGTGAACTGGACCTCCTTAGTTGGTTGGTGTTGAAACCCAGCTATGTCTCTTCTCCGTCCGCCCTCCAGTTCTAAACCCAGTGTCATCTCATTCCCTCATCGCTATTTACCATCGCCGTCCTCTGGGAGGTCAACGTTGCCGTCAGTGGTGTGGGTCACCGTTTTCCTCTTCTCTGCCTCTACATATTTTGGTTTGTGGTCATCGTCTTCTGCTCTGTCGTCGCAATGTTCGGGCTGGTCGGCGGTTGTTTCTCCTCTAAAATTAATGATTTAACTTTTCAATTTTAAAAAGTTTAA
>NC_029790.2:20745370-20764028 GCF_000816755.2 Arachis ipaensis | reverse complement strand
TAAAATCAATATATATATATATAATTTAAATTTTAAATTGTTAAATTTTAAAATTAAATAAAATTATGTAAATAATATAATTTAAAATTAAATTTTTTTTAAATTTCACTTCCATAAAGTAACAGTTTTGGATTCCATAATTATAATTTTTTTCTTGCATTTTATAGTTTTAAAATTTGAATGGATCATTCCAAATATTGTTCACTAAAAAGTCCAATTTAAACCCAGCCCAAGCAATAGTTAAATAGCCACTTAATTACTCTCCTTATTCAAAACAGAAACCTCCTTAATCGAAACAGAAATGAGAGCACAAAAACTACGTGTTGTTCTTCCTGAAAGACACCTAAGGACAACATAATATGCTTGCTTTCTTTGGTCAGCACCATAGAATTTCTCTATATATTTATGGGCAATGCTACGGTGATGAAAGAAAAAATTTTCCTTATATGCTGAAGCAACGTGGAGAAGTTGGTTGGTGGACATGTGTCAAGTTGTTCCCTAAAAAATAGCAACTCTGACCAGAAGTAGAAACGGCAGACTGTAACAGGTAAAACAGATTAATGAGATAAGTATTGTGTTGTATTAATTATTGTGATTAAATGTTTGGGCTATTTTTATTTCAAGCCCAATAAGATTTTTTGTAGCTGGGTTATTTATTCAACATAAATGGATTGGGATGCTACCTTATCCCTCCCTATGCTTAGTCCCAGTCTAATGATAATGATAATGATAATGATAATGATAATAATAATAATAATAACTACTATGTGAAAGAAGTGTTGAAAGAATTAGGGTAACGCAGACTCTATATCGGTGTTAGGAGGGGGAAAGATGACGGCAATAGATGGTGAAAGGCCTGAGAAATTGAAGGGTATGAAGGGAAAGGAACGGGAGCAGGGTTGATTAGTGTCGGTACCATTTAAGCCGGTAAGTTTTTTCAACAGAACACATGAAATCGATCCCAAATTTTCTTTATTTGTAAGTGTTATTGGGGATTTGTTGGTAATGCATATAATTTGTGATGTAAGATATTTTTCTGACGTAATGATGGTTGAGAATAATTTTTTAGAAATAAAAAGAGCTTGTTGTTGCTGCATGATTGATTGTAAAAATCTTTAGCCTAAGTTGATGAGTAAGTGTAGCGTGCTTTCTTCATATGTCAAAATGAAGTGATATTTAGAATAAGTGGACTTAATCCATAGAGATGCAGGTATATCATGTATTGGGGTTGGTTAGTACTGCAAAGGTGTGGATTAGTGAGTATAGTGTGATGTTGTTCAGGAAAGATTATGTTCTGCGACTCAGGTATTGTATTTGGAATTAATCAATCACATTGGTGAAGAGATTTTTTGTTGCTGTCTTACTGATCAGTTAATTTTATTATTTATTTTGATGCAAATTTTCTTTCAGGGTATTCGTTGTTGAATTTATTGAACTAAAAAATTCATTGAAAATTTTAATGGCTGAGACTGGATACGATATGTTGGATAAAGAAGTCGGTGACTATGGAGATGTATTACAGTTGAGTAAAGAAGAGATAATGAGTAAGGCATTCCGAAGCGATGAAGCAGCATATGAATTTTACAGGAGGTTCGGCAAATGTTTTGGTTTTGGTATTCGGAAGGGTGACTCGGGAAAAGATGAAAGTGGAAGGGTTATTCATAGGAAATCTTTTTGTAACAGAGCGGGCCTGAGACAACGTCATCACTATGATAGGCTCGATAGGCAAAGAGGTCACAGACCGAAAACGCACACAAATTATGAGGCAAAGCTGCCAGTCTACTTTGATGTGGTCAGTGGTATATGGAGGGTGAGAAAAATAGTATTAGATCATAACCAAGATTTAACTCCGTATTATATGGTTCATATGATAACGAATTTTAGAGAAATAAGTTGTTTTGCCAAGGCACAAATATCTGGTATGCAGGCTCATGGTGTTCCGACATTTAAGATTCTGGAGTATATGGCTGGACAAGCTAGTGGCTATTCTCTAATGGGCTTCACTAAGAAGGATGCATACAATTATATTAACAAGGCTAAGCATGCAAAGCTTATTGATGGGGACTCTAATGCCGCTGTTGTATATTTTGAGGGAATCCGATGTCGATGGCTAGGTATAATGTTACTAAGGATAATATGCTGGCCAATATGTTTTGGGCCGATGGTGGCAGTAGAGTTGATTACCAATACTTTGGGAATGTCCTAGCCTTTGATTCAACGTACAAGAAAAATAAATATCGGAGACCGCTGGTGATATTTTCTGGTGTGAATAACCATAAGCAGACGATAATATTTGGGTTTGGCTTGGTGTTAGATGAAAGCGTTGGGTCTTATAAGTGGTTGCTGGAAAATTTGTTGGAAGTCATGTGTAACAAAAAGCCGTCAGTTGTAGTCACGGATGGCTATGATTCGATGAAAGCTGCAATCAAGTCTATTTTTTCGGAGGCAACACATCGATTGTGTGCTTGGCATATAGAGAATAACGTAACCGCTAATGTGAAGGAAGAGGGACTGTAGCAATGTTTCACCCGGTGGCTGTACTCAGATATGGAAATAGATGAATTTGAGGCTGAGTGGGATGATGCCATTGAAGAGTATGGGTTGCAAAACAGTTTTTGGGCCAAAGAAACTTTTCAGAAGAGGATGATGTGGGCTAATGCGTATCTACAAGACAAGTTCTGTGCAGGTTTTCAAACAACATCCCGGTGCGAAGGCATTAACGCGTATGTGAAGAATTTTCTTAAGTTTAGGCACAGTCTCCTTGATATGGTTCAAAATTTGGAGTTGGTCGTGTGAGAATACCGAAATAACGAATTACTTGCACAATTTAGATCACTCTATGGGATGCCGGTTATGACAACTTGTTTGGATCCTCTTGAAAAGTATACTGCAAATGTATACACACGGGAGATATTCGTTGATGCGAAGAAGGAAATAGTCAGTGTCAGTGCAGTTAATTTTGTAGCCAAGATTAGATGTTCAACTACAATGGTGTACACATTGGAAGAATACGACGACCCAAGTACAGAGATGATGGTGTTGTACGATAGGGTTTCAAGGAAAATGGAGTGCTGATGCAATTTTTGGAGCCAAAAGGGAATTCCTTGTTGTCACATGTTTTTTGTAATAAAGCATGAGCATTTGACTCAAATTCCTGAAAGGCTGGTTCTGAAAAGGTGGCGCAAGGATGTAAAGTTGTTGGATAAATATGCCGAGATAATGAAAGTTGGTAGTGAAAGGGGTTTCTTACTGCGCCATGGTGCACTTCATGCAGCCGCACAGTGGATACTATATGTTGGAGCTAGAAGACCATCGTCATTCACACATGCGCTTAACGGCCTTCATACACTGTGTTAGGAACTGGATAGAATCCATGAAAATGTCCGTCAGAAGAAAGCACACGATACAGTTGATTTACATGACCCTGATGTGCTGAAGACCAACGCTGCCCCTCGTGTTAGGAAGCAAGGTAGACGGAAGAGGCGCTGCACCCGTTGCTAAAAAATAGGGCACACAAAACGGCACTGTAATGCGGACCTGCCTTCGTTTCAAAAGTTGAAGACAACAAAGATTTTGAGGTAACAAATTTAGGGTCGGAGGGGTCATCACCAACGAAAAGGGTGAAAACGCCGCATATCCTTTCTTATTGTAGCAAGTACATTCATGTGTTTCAAAAATTATGAGTTTTTATTCCTATTGATGACTTCATTTCCCTGATTGGCGTGCAGGTCCGATTCGACAAGGGCAAAAAGGGTGATCCAAAACCCAACAAATTGGCTATGTACGTATATTTAGAGGAATTAGGTTTGAAGATGAAACCTGCTGCAACTGTATGTAGTGAGACTATGGAATGCGATAGGAACGTGAAAAGTAACACAGATAAGTTACTAACACAGGTACGTGGTTTTAGTAAGTTTGTCCTGGTTAAAAATCTTAGTTTCGCACTCATGTTCTGGTGGCACCGAATAACAAATTCTCAAACCAAATGTGGTGATTATATATACTTTAACTTGTGCAGCTGATGACTCAAATAATTGATATCAGTGCAAGACTAGGTTCGAGGCTTCCAGCATGATTGTTAGCCGAAAATCGATTTCATTAGAGAAATCAGTTTCATTATATTATAACTGTGCTTTACGCTATTTGTTTTCTGAAGTGTAAGTTTCTCTCCTTGCTTGAGTATAGTATTGGTTGGGTGGTTGACTGCCTAATTTAGTGCCAATGAAATGTTATTTGTTCCACCGATTAAGGAAATTTGGAAAACAAATTATATCTTTTCTATGGAGAATTATTGCGACCAGGTATTTTTTATTGGAGTACATATATTTGATGAAGTGTGTGTATTAGACTTGTATTCGTGGTTGAAAGAACTACAATTATCATGTGCGGAAACATTGAACAATAACATGAGAATGATGAAACCAATAATAACACTAGTAATAGTAAGGATAAAAATAATTCAAAGTCTTGGAAATACTCACATGACCACTTCGATTTAGTCTACTACCCTTATTATTAGTCAACCGACCATGATCATAAGTTAGACTCATATGTTTTAACCAGGCGTGTTCTTTTTGCCTTGTTGTCCAAGCGGTCCTGAATTAAAATAGTTCAATATTCATGAAGCAAAGGCGGTGTATAGGTTGTTAAGTGACTTATGGTAACGGGCTTTATTAGTGGTAAAAATGAGTCAATACAACCAAAAATTCACCATATCATAGGGTTTAGTTTTCCGTGGCTCATGGTAACTAGTATATCTAACCTTAAACCTACTCACTCATGCTGACCTTAGTATGCCCATGTTGAATGCCATGTATTCGGCATGGACAAGTGTAGTGAATGAAATATGGGGTAACATTTCATTTAGAACATCTATCTATTGAGGAACATTCACAACATGCCATACAATAATATTGTTTTCTGCGTACAATTGAGGCCACTAATTCAAGAGCAAAAAATTTATCACCGTCAACTATGGACACAAAAAAATTTAGTATCACCCAGATTTCATTTGATGCATTTAACGCCAAAAAATGTTAACCCGACAAGTACGGTCACATGACCAATCTTTCAACCCAGATTGCGCTTCGTTCATCTTGAGCAAAAAAAAGGAGCACCGACAAAGTTATGAACGCAGGCAAATTCATCAACCCAAAGATCCATTACTG
Organism: Arachis ipaensis; assembly: GCF_000816755.2. Lineage (NCBI taxonomy): Eukaryota > Viridiplantae > Streptophyta > Magnoliopsida > Fabales > Fabaceae > Arachis > Arachis ipaensis. The sequence goes on along the minus strand of NC_029790.2, from coordinate 20,758,860 downwards.
CATTTGAAAGAGCATTCAAACTCCCAAAAATGTTGTGATACGATCCACATGCAATTTAGGGACTAGTGGTCCCGCAGGGCTACGGGTCCTCTTTCTTGGTCTAACTCCTTTCATGTATGAACAAATCATGTTCCTGTCCCAAAATTGAACGGCCTTCTGTTGAACTTCTTCGGAGATTGGGTTGTGGTCACCCGTCACAAGATCAACAGCAATGGTCATTCTGGTGGTGTCGTTGACCTCCTAAAACGAGAACGCACAATGGTAATATATATAGGCTCATTGTGACCGAACGAACGTCAACCTAAAACATATACAAGTTAGAAATCATTTCCTGAACCATTTTATTATCTAACCTGAAGGTCGTACGATGCCCATAAATTATATTCGATCATCCACTCTGCAACCCAAACCCTGCAGTCCATGCTGCAAACACAAAACACTTATAATGAATAAAGTAAGCATGGCAGAATGGAACATTTCAAAGAGTTGACAACATACGAGTCCGCAGCCTGTTGCGAAATGTGTGGCTCATGGATCCTAAATTTTCATATACACTTCGAAACAGTGGTCTTAGACTCGTATGCTGACTTGTCAAACAATAATAACTCAAGCAAACGAGCCTACAGTAATAAGTGAGATACAATGGTCAGAAACATGTATGGCATCAAGCTTAAAAATTATGAAGCTTTGGAGAACAAATTTTGCATATTGTTGATCAAGCAAATAGGTTAATAAAGAAATAAACAAAACATCGAAGCCAATAATATCCAAAAAAAAAATAAAATGGCTGCATGATTATACGAGAATCAGTGGTGAGAAGAACGCACAACTTCCAGCATTTGGTCTATTCTAGCCTGTCGCTCGTCACTAGACTTCAATGAATCCAGATAAATCAAATTCTGATCCCACATGTCAACAATCATCAAATACAGAGGAACGTAAATCTGCACCGACACGAACACTAGCCACTGAGATTCTAATTATGATGATAGTTTATTTGGTTAGTAAATTTTTGTGGTGTGAAAAGGCTTACCTTCAGTAGATTGTCGGCAGAACCCATGTACTTAGCAACGATGTAATCCAAGGTTGACTTGCAATGACAGCCAGGGCTCATCGTTATTTGCTACAGATAACATAATTGGCAACAAAAAAATTATGAAGCAGTTTAATGGCCAATCGAGAGTAGTCCACCTTTCACTAAAATCCGTTTAACCGGGGAACAAACTCACTGCAAACGTGGTAGGAAGCCACCACCTTTGTTTCTCAGCCTTATTTGATGAAACCATTGCCACGACAAGGTTGATTACCTAGTGGTTGGACACGTTATGTGCAAGCAATTAACGGATGTATTCAAAACAAATGTAAACACGTTGCGAGAAATTCAAATTTCAAGGCACTTACGTCATCGACGACCTCCTCTCCCGGGCGTAATGTCCAAAGGGCCTCTCGATTTCCAGTGCAATGGTCATTCTCCACCAATATTTCGCTACCAGAACGCATAAATAAAATAGAAGAGTCGTTAGTGGAGAAACTAGTTTCCATGCGAAAAAAAATCGAGACTTTGGAACAACAAGACCCGAAAAGGTTACTACTCACCTTGGTTGTAGACTATTGGCAAAGATGTAGGCCTCAACAGCGAGTTCGTGACTAACAAATAACATCGCTGGAGGGGACCAGAGTGATAGGTCCAAGCACTGTTTATCCATAAAGGTGTTAGAATCGTAAAAATTAAAATTCTTATTATACGAGCTCAACATGTTTTAAATTTAAGAAAGGACCCAATGGTGTCGAGGTAACTCAGTTTGCATAACAAAACAAAAAAAGTTCACGGTGTAATCCAGAAACCTCCCAATTGGAGTTTAGTTAAATTGATCCCAAGAACAATGACAAAAATGGAAAGCAGTCCATCGGACTATAAGAAGAATTTTGGGTTGAAATAAAGCCATATGTGGCCCAAGTTGCAGTATTGGACCTTGAAACAGTATGTTCACCAAATTGTGCATGCAAATGTTAGTCTACATAGTTTAAAATAAAATGCAGTCTGAACCAAAAAAGGTGACATAAACATTCTATAGGATAAATGAACCCATAGATTTGTGGTCTGGACCAATACGAAAAGAAAATTTATCTACACCAAAAACACAACTTTCTTTCCACAGAAATCAGAAATGTGAGAAATTAGACCTTAAACATATAACACAATAGCTGTGGAGGGTTTCCATGCAGTATTTTCTATACCTTTGGAGTCTTCTCCGACCTAATGTCCGCACTCCTGTGTGTGTAAAATGTCCATGAAGAGCCAGGACCAGTGGACTTTATGTTTCTAATGAGTTTGTGTGAAGATTCCCATTCATCTTTAAAGGACAGCTTTCCCTGACATCAAGGAAATTATATATATAAAAATACGACCGAGAATTTCTTTAGAAAAAATAAGGCAACAATAAGCTGAAAAAAATGAGGTTGGAGGACTACAAACCTTTAAGTTGACTTGTGATGTTGGAAGGTGAGTACCGGCTGCTCCCTTATTGACCCTGCCCATCCTTGTAGCCGGGGGCACCGACATACATTAGACAACGTCGTTTGGTTTTGGTGGAGGACACTCTTGGCGCGTCGGAGCTTCACTTGGGAGCGTCCTGGTGTGACCTACCTCTTTCACCGGCGGTTTTTGTGTTCCATCACCTGGGTAAATATCCATTCCTCCATTGGGATCCGAGTTTAGGTTCAGGTCTATGATCAGTTTCTCACAACTAGCCGATGGTACATTTAATGATGTGAGAAGTTCCAGCACCCGACCGTGCTGTGCCACGACTGTTGTTAGGGCCTGTATTTGGTTTGCTTGTGTCTTTAGGATCCCCAAAATCATGTCATCTCCGGTTGCAACTTATACTAAATAGATGATCAACTAACAAAAAAAGAAAGAACTTTTGCTGAAACACAACAACGTTCTCATACCTTTGTCTGATCATCGACACCGCTGACTGCATCTTCGACGGTGGTCACCCGATCCATTGATTCCTCCTTTGTTGTTCTCTTTTGATGCTTCACTGCATCCTCAATGCTTTCATCTTTTGGTAACTCCATCGTGCACAGTACGATCAAGGCTTCAATAGATAGGGATACAATGGGTGAGGAAACAAGTGTGCTTCGCACAATTCCCTTTTATATTGTAGTACATAAATATCACATACGTGTGGCTACTCAAACATATGCCACTGATAAGTGTATTCACCTTCTGTGTTCAACTTCGGCCCATATCGCGTCTTAGAAAGCATAGTAAACCCCAACTTTTAATTTGTTATAGTTGGGATTCCCTGGTGTTCGGGCCTAATGGGCCGAAGGGAGCAGTGTGTCAGCATATTTACTTTGTGGGACAACGCACAAGACGGAAAAACTTACTCATTCCTGTTGCTAATGTCAACTGCAACGACGGGTTTCCTTTCTCTTTATCCAACCAGACATGAAACTTTTCCCAACCAAATCCGCACACCTCTTCATATCTATTTGACAAGACAGGACAAACACCTCCTCCCTTCTCATCAAATAGGTAAATGAAACCCTATAGCATTGGCAGCAGACTATACCTCAGTTTATGGTTGGAAAACTAAATCAAATAATTAAAAAAAATTAACTCAACAACTGCGTCTATAACAAGGAGTTCCATTGCCTAAACCCCTAGCGTCATCAGTTCTAGAAAATTTTGTGATTAGGAAATAGTTGATTTGACTGTCTACTTCCTCGGTAATTTAAATACATTAATTCTTTGGGCACGAAGCCCTACGTCCCTATTTTTGCAGCAATATGCCTAACTTTACTATTCGTATGAATAGTTAAGTTAAAAAAATTAAATTCAAATAACTGTAAGTTACAGACCCAACCACCATAAAATAAGTAATTAACGTTAACATTTTCATAATTAGTTCATGAACTATCCTTGGAGGTCAGTGGAAAGCAAAATAAACCCGACAGCAAAATCACCGTTCCTGACGTTACAAGAGTCACCGTCAATGTTAACAATAGAAAAACATAAACAGGGGTGACTACTAAACATGACAATAGTAAAGGACCAACTTAACACTAAACTGCTAAACTGTCAAAATATAAACTTGCTACCATAGTCATCCCTCCCTTCAAGTCTCGAATAACTCGTTAAACTTCTGAAGATCAGACTTAAGCTTTTGATTCGCCTGTTCGAGATTCCGGATTCGCTGGTATGCTGGTTTTGATAACTGCTGTTCCAATTCCTTAGCCCGAACTCTCAAGCCTGCCACGATCCTATAGTTGTAGTCGTGGATTTCCTTCCCGACCAAAGATAACACCTTCCCCAACATTTTGAACGACGCATCTTGCCTTGCGTTCCCCTCATCCGGTGAGAACCCACCCTCAACGATCCAGTTAATGTCGTGTTGTTGGGATAGCAGTGTCACCCAATAGCCATGAAGTAACTCTCCGCTGCCGGAAAAAAACTCTCGCCTGTTAAAGACCGGATAATCAAGCTTCAGCTGGCAACACACACGAATGAGATACACCTCCATGTCTTCAACCAATACAAATTGATTCGAACATGTTTCCGGAACAATATTCGGTCCTGGACCACGATGACCATGACAAACACCCAAAGTCATTCATCATCATAAGCAATGGGAATTTACAATAACAATAATAATAATAATAATAATAAAACCATGGCGTAACCCTCCCAAAACTTGCCCCCTACCTAGTGGTGTTTGAGAACAAGGAACGAATGCCTTCTGTGATGACTTTCCCAATGCTGGGCTAACTTGCATGCTGTTGAACTGTGTGGATAGAGGAAACGGTTGCTGCAACAGACCCGTCGGAGGATAAACTCCACAATGAAGCTCCGGAAGTGGGGGTGGTGGCAATGGTGGATCAACCACTCCCAACCATTGTTGGGCGTCTCTTAGGAGGCGGAAACCCTTGAACTCGGCATTTTTGAACTCGTTAACTTGTTCTTTACAGTCCTTCCAAGACGTATAGATACCAGGAATTCGCCCCCTCCGAACAGCATAAAGCCTGTACTTTCCAGTGTCCATGGCTATTGCTTTTCGCAAAAGTTTCTAGTGGGGATAACTCACCGTGAAAGAGGGCTTCTCTTTCTCTATATGAAAGCCACACACTGGATATATAGCCACGTCAAGTAAAGTAAACCGTGAAAATCTCCTATTGATAGTAATAGGTGAAAAAAATACTAGCAGACTCTGTTTAATATTAATTGAACTTATTTTCGTTTAATTTTAGTAAATATTACTAAAATATTAAGTGCTTTCCTGTTAGTATCAACATTAACAATAACTTGAGCTTTAATAGGATGAATACAATTTTTTTATTATTAGCCACGTTAAAAATGAGCTTATCCACAGGGGTATCGTATTTTGTTTATTAATTACGTTACTGTAAGTAACATTTAATTCACTACTACCATAAATACTTTAATTTCCAAACGAACCCTTTATTGCCAACAATAAAAAATTAATGATATCATTTTCAAAGTTGCTCATGATCACTATTTCCGAAACTTGTCGTTATCAATTAAGTATTGGTCTTATTAAAATTATTTTATTATTATTATTAAGTATCAGGATCAATTATTATGTAAAACACAGGAAAAAAGATTCTTTACTCGAGAAAAAAGATCAACGTTAAACATTTAATTCTACTCAAAAAGAAAATAAATAAATAATAAATAAATAAATAAATAAATAAATCCAAAATTTTATTCACGTGAAAATCTATTTCCACTTCTTTACTCTCTCTCTCTCTCTTTGGTGACAGTCAACACTGCAGGATTATGATGGACGCTGAAACGACCCTGAGGTGAACACCGAATACTATTGCGTACTTCAGTTGTCCAAATGTGTTCTCGTCACCCACAGTAACAAGTCTGTAGATATTTCTTATTTTCTCTTAATGCTGCATCCCCATTTATTTATTTTGTTTAAGCAAATATTTCTTCATATATTGGGAGCATATTCTTATTAACAAATAATTTTTTTACACCGAAATTAGCAATTAAAATCAGCCATTAATATTTTTGTGTGTAAATATATATGTGGTTTAATTTATTATCAACGTGTATCTATATTTCAGTATGTGTTTTATACTAGTGTCTACAAAAATAAAAAATAAAATTAATAAAAAATTTAAAATTCAAATTTAAAATACATTTTTTCAATAATATTTTAAGAATATCAACCAACTCTAAAATAATATGGTCCAAGAATAATAAATATGTTGTTATTTTTACGCTATCATACATATTTTTATTTTGTTTTTATAATAAAATAACTACTATTTTTAAATTTCAATAATTTCTTAATTAGTTTATATTCATTACACTATTATATACTACAAGTATTTATTGGAAAATAACACTACTACATGTAATGTAATGTAATTATGAAGACAAAAAAATAAGTGATTTTATAACTATTGTTGGATAAAAATATAATTAATTTAACAACGAGAGAATTGATAACTACAAGTATAAATAAATTAGATAGACGTAAATCATATATTAGAATTGAAGATTAAGTAAACATAACTAACTCACATGACGTCCGACACAATACCGGCGCAATTACTTTGCACAAAAAATTGCCTTCTCCGTCCAGAACACCACGAACACGTGTCTTCGGACAGGCTCTCTTAGCCGGCCACTCTTCTCCACCTTGATGTACTTTTTCGGTCGTTCTTGTGCTTCATACAGGGAGGTCGGGTGCCTCTTCGACTTGGATTAGGAGAACAGACTTCTATGAAGCCATCAGCTACTTCCCATGATGGCAGCTTCGGTAGGCAAATTTGAAATCTCTAGGCAGGTCTTGCTGAAGCTTTCGACAAAAGCTCGAAGGGTTTGTCTGACCTCTTACTTGAAACCTAAAAGGCTTGGAGCGTGTTTGACCTTATCTTTCTGGATGAATAATCGGGTAAAAGAACTCCTTGCAAAGTCGGCGAAACAAGTTACAGACCTAGGTCGAAGATTGTCAAACCACTTCATTGCCGCTTTAGTTAACATTGTTGGGAAAGTTTTGCTACGAGTTCCATCCGACACGTCAGATGTGAAATCTCTTCCGTGAAAGGATCTTTACCCCGGATTGAGAATATCTTCCCAATCGACATGAGCTCTCCGACCTCGGAGGTCGGCTTAAAGTTTCTTTATTGGTTCTTTTGAATCCTATCATCGTCGGACTTCCCTTTTGGAGCTCGTTCAATCTCACGTTGTCGCTCCAGTACAATCTCCAGCTGCTCTAACCGTCTGTGGTGTCCGTGCTCGGTTTGATGGCGTGGAGGACAAGGAGGAGCATGAAGCCCCTCATACACCCAACGAGCAGAATGAAGCCGGAAAGGTGAATAGCGGAGGTTCGAAGAATTGTTCAAGCTGCACAGCGGAGGAAAACATTCCACCAAGTGTGGTTAATGAGATCCACGCTAGTTTGCACAGCATTGGTAGGCAGCATGTTAGCATATATCTGATGAGGGGTGATGCAGTGCAGCATTCAGATTTAGACGATGAGAATACAGTGGTGCACGAGGTGATTACAAAGTTAGATTTAGTACAATTTTGGGGTATGATGCGGTGGGTTTAGAATTTGTGAGATCGAAAGGTTTGGTTCTGGAGGTTTATTAATAACATCGGATGATATCATGTTTAGGTTGAGTAATTGTTACAAAGAAGAGATAATGTTGTCTATACAACGGGGAAGTAACAAAGAATAATTTCTATTTCTGCAATTACCTTGGTGTATGGTGTGCATATAAGCGAAGAGAAGCTTGTTGTGACGGAGAAGATAATTTTTTGTGTACAGCAATTGCACCGGTATTGTGTCGGACGTCATGTGAGTTAGTTACGTTTATTTAATCTTCAATTCTAATATATGCTTTACGTCTATCTAATTTATTTGTACTTGTAGTTATCAATTCTCTCATTGTTAAATTAATTATATTTTTATCTAATAATAGTTATAAACTCGCTTATTTTTTGGTCTTCATAATTACATTACATTACATGTAGTAGTGTTATTTTCCAATAAATACTTGTAGTATATAATTGTGTAATGAATATAAACTAATTAAAAAATTATTGAAATTTAAAAATAGTAGTTATTTTATTATAAAAATAAAATAAAAATATGTATGATAGCGTAAAAATAACAACATACTTATTATTCTTGGACCATATTATTTCAGAGTTGGTTGATATTCTTAAAATATTATTGAAAAAATGTATTTTAAATTTGAATTTTAAACTTTTTATTAATTTTATTTTTTATTTTTGTAGTCACTAGTATAAAACACATACTGGAATATAAATACACGTTGATAATAAATTAAACCACACATATATTTACACACAAATACATTAATGTCTGATTTTAGTTGCTAATTTCGATGTAAGAAAATTATTTGTTAATAAGAATATGCTCCCAATATATGAAGAAATATTTGCTTAAACAAAATAAATAAATAAATGGAGATGCAGCATTAAGAGAAAATAAAAAATATCTACAGACTTATTACTGTGGGTGACGAGAACACAGTTGGATAACTGAAGCATGCAATAGTATTTAGATACTTAATAATAATAATAAAATAATTTTAATAAGACCAATACTTAATTGATAACGACAAGTTTCGAAAGTAGTGATCACGAGCAACTTTGAAAATGATATCATTATTTTTTTATTGTTGGCAGTAGAGGGTTCGTTTGGAAATTAAAGTATTTATGGTAGTAGTGAATTAAATGTTACTTACAGTGACGTAATTAATAAACAAAATATGATACCCCGTGGATAAGCTCATTTTTAACGTGGCTAATAATAAAAAATTTGTATTCATCCTGTTAAAGCTCAAGTTATTGTTAATGTTGATACTAATACGAAAGCACTTAAAATATTTACTAAAATTAAACGAAAATAAGTTCAATTAATATTAAACGGAGTCTGCTAGTATTTTTATCACCTATTACTATCAATAGGAGATTTTCACGGTTTACTTTACTTGACGTGGCTATATATCCAGTGTGTGGCTTTCATATAGAGAAAGAGAATCCCTCTTTCACGGTGAGTTATCCCCACCAGAAAGTTTTGCGAAAAGCAATAGCCATGGACACTGGAAAGTACAGGCTTTATGCTGTTCAGAGGGGGGCGAATTCTTGGTATCTATACGTCTTGGGAGGATTGTAAAAAACAAGTTAACGGGTTCAAAAGATGCCGAATTCAAGGGTTTCCGCCTTCTGAGAGACGCCCAACAATAGTTGGGAGTGGTTGATCCACCATTGCCACCAGCCCCACTTCCGAAGCTTCATTGTGGAGTTTATCCTCTAACGAGTCTATTGCAGCAACCGTTCTCTCTATCCACACAGTTCATCAGCATGCAAGTTGGCCCAGCATTGGGAGAGTCATCACAGATGGCATTGATTCCTTGTTCTCAGACACCACTAGGTAGGGGGCAAGTTTTGGGAGGGTTACGCCATGGTTTTATTATTATTATTATTATTTTTGTTATTGTAAATTCCCATTGCTTATGATGATGAATGACTTTGGGTGCTTGTCATGGTCATCGTGGTCCAGGACCAAATATTGTTCCGGAAACATGTTCGAATAAGTTTGTATTGGTTGAAGACATGGAGGTGTATCTCATTCGTGTGTGTTGTCAGCTGAAACTTGATTATCCGGTCTTTAACAGGCAAGAGTTTTTTTTCGACAGTGGAGAGTTGCTTCATGGCTATTGGGTGACACTACAATCCCAACAACGCGACATTAACTGGATCGTTGAGGGTAGGTTTTCACCGGATGAGGGAAACGCAAGGCAGGATGCGTCGTTCAAAATGTTGGGGAAGGTGTTATCTTTGGTAGGGAAGGAAATCCACAACTACAACTACAGGATCGTGGTAGGCTTGAGAGTTCGGGTTGAGGAACTGGAACAGCAGTTATCAAAACCAGCATACCAGCGAATCCGGGGTCTCGAACAGGAGAATCAAAAGCTTAAGTCTGATCTTAAGAAGTTTAACGAGTTATTCGAGACTTGAAGGGAAGGATGACTATGGTAGCAAGTTTCTATTTTGACAGTTTAGCAGTTTAGTGTTAAGTTGGTCCTTTACTATTGTCATGTCTAGTAGTCACTCCTGTTTATGTTTTTCTATTGTTAACGTCGACGGTGACTCTTGTAACGTCATGAATGGTGATTTTGCTGTCGGGTTTATTTTGCTTTCCACTGACTTTCAAGGATAGTTCACGAACTAATTATGAAAATGTTAACGTTAATTACTTATTTTACGGTGGTTAGGTCTGTAACTTACAGTTATTTGAATTTAATTTATTTAACTTAACTATTCATACGAATAGTAAAGTTAGACATGCTGTTGCAAAAATAGGGACTTAGGGCTTCGTGCCCAAAGAATTAATGTATTTAACTTACCGAGGAAGTAGACAGTCAAATCAACTATTTCCTAATCACAAAATTTTCTAGAACTGATGACACTAGGGGTTTAGGCAATGGAACTCCTTGTTATAGACGCAGTTGTTGAGTCAATTTTTTTTAATTATTTGATTTAGTTTTCCAACCATAAACTGAGGTATAGTCTGCTGCCAATGCTATAGGGTTTCATTTACCTATTTGATGAGAAGGGAGGAGGTGTTTGTCCTGTCTTGTCAAATAGATATGAAAAGGTATGCGAATTTAGTTGGGAAAAGTTTCATGTCTGGTTGGATAAAGAGAAAGGAAACCCGTTGTAGTTGACATTAACAACATGAATGATTAAGTTTTCCCGTCTTGTACATTGTCCCATGAAGTAAATACGCTGACACACTGCTCCCTTCGGCCCATTAGGCCCGAACACCAGGGAAGCCCAACTATAACAAATCAAAAGTTGGGGTTTACTATGCATTCTAAGACGCGATATAGGCCGAAGTTGAACACAAAAGGTGAATACACTTATCAGTGGTAGATGTTTGAGTAGCCACACGTGTGTGATATTTATGTACTGCAATATAAAAGGGAATTGTGTGAAGCACACTTGTTTCCTCACCCCATTGTACCCCCCATCTATTGTTGCCTGGATCATACTGTGCACGATGGAGTTTCCAAAAGATGAAAGCATCGACGATGCAGTAAAACATCGAAGGAGAACAACAAAGGAGGAATCAATAGAGCAGGTGACCACCGTCGAAGATGCAGTCAGCGGTGTCGATGATCAGACAAAAGTATGAGAACGTTGTTGTGTTTCAGCAAAAGTTCTTTCTTTTTTTGTTAGNTCAGAAACAGTTAACCAGAGATGACATAATTTTGGGAATCCTAAAGACACAAGCAAACCAAATACAGGCCCTAACCGCAATCGTGGCACAGCACGGTCGGGTGCTGGAACTTCTCACATCGGTAAATGTACATGTTGCTAGTTGTGAGAAACCGATCATGGACCTGAACCTAAACTCGGATCCCAATAGAGTAGTGGATATTTACCCAGGCGATGGAACATAAAAACCACCGGTGAAAGAGGTAGGTCACACCGGGACGCTCCCAAGTGAAGCTCCGACGCGCCAAAAGTGTCCTCGACCAAAACCAAATGACGTTGTCCAATGTATGTCGGCGCCACCGGCTACAAGGATGGGCAGGGTCAATAAGGGAGCAACAGATACTCACCCTCCAGCATCACAAGTCAACTTAAAGGTTTGTAGTCCTCCAACCTCATTTTTTTTCAGCTTATTGTTGCCTTATTTTTTCTAAAGAAATTCTCAGTCGTTTATATATATATATATATATATATATATAACTTTCTTGATGTCAGGGAAAGCTGTCCTTTAAAGATGAAGGGAAATCTTCACACGAACTCATTAGAAACATAAGGCCCATTGGTCCTGGCTCTCCATGGACATTTTACACACACAAGAGTGCGGACATTAGGTCGGAGGAGACTCCAAAGGTACAGAAAATATTGCATGTAAACCTTCCACAGCTATTGTGTTATATGTTTAGGGTCTACTTTCTCACATTTCTGATTTCTGTGGAAAGAAAGTTATGTTTTTGGTGTAGACAAAATTTTTTTTCCTATTGGTCCAGACCACAAATCTATGGGTTCATTTATCCTACAGAATGTTTATGTCACCTTTTTTGGGCCGGCATATGTGGCAATTTGGACTGCATTTTTTTAAACTATGTAGACTAACATTTGCATACACAATTTGGTGAACATACTGTTTCAAGGCCCAATACTCTAACTTGGGCCACATGTGGCTTTATTTCAACCCAAAAGCCTTCTTATAGTCCGATGGACTGCTTTTCATTTTTGTCATTGTTCTTGGGATCAATTTAACTAAACTCCAATTGGGAGGTTTCTGGATTACACCATGAACTTTTTTTGTTTTGTTTTTCAAACTGAGTTACCTCGACACCATCGGGTCCTCTCTTAAATTTAAAACGTGTTGGGCTCGTATAATAAGAATTTTAATTTTTGCGATTCCAACACCTTTATGGATAAACAGTGCTTGGACCTGTCATTCTGGTCCCCTCCAGGAATGTTATTTGTTGGTCACGAACTCGCTGTTGCGGCCTACATCTTTGCCAATGGTCTACAACCAAGGTGAGCAGTAACCTTTTTAGGTCCTGTTGTTACAAAGTTTCTATTTTTTTTTTGCGCAGGGAAACTAGTTTCTCCGCTAACGGCTCTTCTTTTTTATTTATGGCATTCTGGTAGTGAAATATTGGTAGAGAATGACCATTACACTAGGAATCGGGAGGCCCTTTGGACATTACGCCCGGGAGAGGTCGTCGACGACGTAAGTGCCTTGACATTTGAATTTCTCGCAACGTGTTTACATTCGTTTTGAATACATCCGTTAATTGCTTACGCATAACATGTCCAACCCCTAGGTAATCGACCTTGTCATGGCAATGGTTTCATCAAATAAGGCTGAGAAAACAAAGGTGGTGGCTTCCTACCACGTTTGCGGTGAGTTTGTTCCCCGGTTAAACGGATTTTAGCGAAAGGTGGACTACTCTCGATTGGCCATTAAACTGCTTCATATTTTTTTTGTTGCCAATAATGTTATCTGTAGCAAATAGTGATGAGCCCTGGATGTCATTGCAAGTCAACCCTGGATTATATCATTGCTAAGTACATGGGTGATGAGCGGATATTTTATACGCTTTTTGGGGTTAATTTCATATAGTTTTTAGTATGTTTTAGTTAGTTTTTAGTTTATTTTCATTAGTTTCTAGGCAAAATTCATATTTCTGGACTTTACTATGAGTTTGTGTATTTTTCTATAATTTCAGGTAATTTCTGGCTGAAATTGAGGGAGCTGAGCAAAAATCTGATTCAGGCTGAAAAAGGACTGCTGATGCTGTTGGATCCTGACCTCTCTACACTCGGAATGGAATTTCTGGAGCTACAGAACTCCAATTGACGCGCTTCCAATTGCGTTGGAAAGTAGAAATCTAGGGCTTTCTAGAAATATATAATAGTCCATACTTTGCTCAAG
>NC_029790.2:20745193-20745296 GCF_000816755.2 Arachis ipaensis | reverse complement strand
TGAATATCTCTTGGATCTCTTAATCAGAATCTTCGTGGTATAAGCTAGATTGATGGCAGCATTCAAGAGAATCCGGAAAGTATAAACCTTGTCTGTGGTATTT
>NC_029790.2:20728351-20745032 GCF_000816755.2 Arachis ipaensis | reverse complement strand
GAGTCTTCAAAGTGTTCTTAAGTTTTCCTTGTGTCTTGATCTTAAAATTTTTAAGTTTGGTGTTCCTTGGTGTTTTCCCTCCAAAATTTTCGAAAACAAGGAGCATTAGATCTAAAAAATTTAAATCTTGTGCTATCTTATTGTTTTTCTCTCTCCTCTTTAAATTCAAAAATATCTTTTCTCTTTATTTTAAAGCAAATTTTCGAAATTTACCTTTAAAATTTTCAAAAATCATCATATCCTTTTCAAAACTTCCTAACCACTTTCTCTCTCCTCATTTTTTCGAAAATCTTCACCCATTTTTATTTATTTTATTTTAATTTATTTTATTTTCGAAATAAATAAATAAATAAATAAAAATAATTTTTTTTTATTTTTTTATTTTACATCATCTCCCTTTCTCCATCATGGATCTAAGTGGAAATGAACAGTCCAGAAGGACTCTGGGGTCATATATGCTAACCCCTCTACTACTTCATATGGGAGTAGTATCTACATACCCTCCATTGGAGTCAGTAGCTTTGAGTTGAATCCTCAGCTCATTATCATGGTGCAGCAAAGCTGCCAGTATTCCGGTCTTCCACAGGAAGAACCTACAGAGTTTCTGGCACAGTTTTTACAAATTGCTGACACAGCACATGATAAGGAAGTAGATCAGGATGTCTACAGATTATTACTATTTCCATTTGCTGTAAAAGACCAAGCCAAGAGGTGGTTAAATAACCAACCTAAGGCCAGCATAAGGACATGGAAACAGCTGACAGAAAAATTCCTGAATCAATACTTTCCTCCAAAACGGATGACACAGCTAAGGCTGGACATCCAAGGCTTTAAACAAGGAGATAATGAATCTCTTTATGATGCCTGGGAGATATACAGAGAGATGCTAAGAAAATGCCCCTCTGAAATGTTTTCAGAGTGGGTTCAGTTAGACATCTTCTATTATGGGCTTACAGAAAGAGCTCAGATCTCTCTAGACTACTCAGCTGGTGGATCTATCCACATGAGAAAGACAATTGAAGAAGCTCAAGAGCTCATTGATACAGTTGCCAAAAATCAGCATCTGTACCTAAGCAGTGACCCTTCCATGAAAGAAAAGGCTAAAACAGTAACTGCTGAACTTAGTCCTGTAGAACAAGCTGCTGAATTCAATCAGCAATTAGACTTTCTAACACAGCAGTTAGCCGAATTCAAAGATAGACTACAAGAGACAAGAATGGCTAATCTAAATATGGAAGAACAATTGAAGCAAATAAAACAGCAGCTGTCAAAACAAATAACAGAAGAATGCCAAGCAGTTCAATTAAGAAGTGGGAAAACATTAAATATCCCACCTCAAGGTAGCAGGAAGCCAAGAAATGAGCAAACCACCCAAAATCCATCTGAGGACAGTAAGAGCCCAGGAAAAGATTACTCTGGCATTAAAACGCCAGAAATTGGGTGGAAGGCTGGCGCTGAATGCCCAGACCATGCTCAGGACTGGCGTTCAACGCCAGAAACACGCAAGAAACTGGCGTTCAGACGCCAGGAACAGATGAGGAGTTGGCGTCTAATGTCACTCCAGCTTCTAACTCTAGCACTCAATTGCCAGAGAGGGATCAGACACACACAAGTGCTGATGACAACCCATCTAAAAAGGCTTCTTCAACCACTTTTGTAGGAAATAAACCTGCAGCAACCAAGGTTGAGGAATATAAAGCCAAGATACCTTATCCTCAAAAACTCCGCCAAGAGGAGCAGGATAAGCAATTTGCTCGCTTTGCAGATTATCTCAGGACTCTTGAAATAAAGATTTCGTTTGCAGAAGCACTTGAGCAAATACCCTCTTACGCCAAGTTCATGAAAGAGATCTTGAGTCATAAGAAGGATTGGAGAGAAACTGAAAGAGTTCTCCTCACTAAAGAATGCAGTGCAGTCATTCTTAAAAGCTTTCCTGAAAAGCTTAAAGATCCCAGAAGCTTTCTGATACCATGCACATTAGAGGAAAATTGCACCAGGACAGGTTTATGCGATCTTGGGGCAAGCATCAACCTGATACCTGCATCCACCATCAGAACGCTTGGTTTAACTGAAGAAGTTAAACCAACCCGGATATGTCTCCAACTTGCTGATGGCTCCATTAAATACCCATCAGGCGTGATTGAGGGCATGATTGTCAGGGTTGGGCCATTCGCCTTTCCCACCGACTTTGTTGTGCTGGAAATGGAGGAGCACAAGAGTGCTACTCTCATTCTAGGAAGACCTTTCCTAGCAACTGGACGAACTCTCATTGATGTCCAAAAGGGGGAACTCATCCTGAGAGTCAATGAGGATGAGTTTAAATTGAATGCTGTCAATGCCATGCAGCATCCAGACACACCAAAAGACTGCATGAAAGTTGATCTTATTGACTCTCTGGTGGAGGAGATCAACATGGCTGAGAGTCTCGAATCAGAGCTGGAAGACATCTTTAAAGATGTTCCGCCTGACCTAGAGGATTCAGAGGAATTAAAAGAGCCTCTGAAATTTCCTCAGGGAGAGGAAAAACCTCCTAAACCCGAGCTCAAACCATTACCACCATCCCTGAAATATGCATTTCTGGGAGAAGGTGATACTTTTCCAGTGATCATAAGCTCTGCTTTAAATCCACAGGAAGAGGAAGCACTAATCCAAGTGCTAAGGACACACAAGGCAGCTCTTGGGTGGTCCATAAGTGACCTTAGGGGTATAAGCCCAGCTAGATGCATGCACAAGATCCTATTGGAGGATGATGGTAAGCCAGTGGTTCAACCACAGAGGCGGCTAAATCCAGCCATGAAGGAAGTGGTGCAGAAAGAGGTTACTAAATTACTGGAGGCTGGGATTATTTATCCTATTTCTGATAGCCCCTGGGTGAGTCCTGTTCAAGTTGTCCAAAGAGAGGCATGACAGTGGTTCATAATGAAAAAAATGAACCGGTTCCTACAAGAACAGTTACAGGGTGGCGCATGTGTATTGATTACAGAAGGCTCAATACAGCCACCAAAAAGGATCATTTTCCTTTACCATTCATAGACCAGATGCTAGAAAGACTAGCAGGTCATAATTACTACTACTTTTTGGATGGCTATTCAGGCTACAACCAGATTGCAGTAGATCCCCAGGGCCATTGACAAGTTTAGATCATACTTAGTAGGATCAAAAGTGATTGTGTACACAGATCATGCTGCTCTTAAATATCTACTCACAAAGCAGGATTCAAAACCCAGACTCATAAGATGGGTGTTACTTCTGCAAGAGTTTGATATAGAAATAAGAGACAGAAAAGGGACAGAAAACCAAGTGGCTGACCATCTGTCCCGGATAGAACCAGTGGAAGGGGCATCCTCCCCCTCTATTGAGATCTCTGAAACCTTTCTGGATGAGCATTTGTTCGCCATTCAGGAATTACCATGGTTTGCAGACATTGCAAACTACAAAGCTACAAGGTTCATTCCCAAGGAGTACAGCAGGCAACAAAAGAAAAAATTAATTACTGATGCAAAGTACTACTTGTGGGATGAACCCTATCTCTTTAAGAGATCTGCAGACGGAATAATCCGTAGGTGTGTGCCTAGAGAAGAAGCGCCAGAGGATCCTATGGCATTTCCATGGATCACAATATGGAGGCCATTTCGGAGGTGAGCGAACAGCCACCAAGGTCCTCCAATGTGGTTTCTACTGGCCTACACTCTATAGAGATTCCCGAGAGTTTGTACGTAACTGTGACAGTTGCCAGAGAGCTGGTAATTTGCCTCATAGTTATGCTATGTCTCAACAAGGAATCTTGGAGATTGAGTTGTTTGATGTATGGGGAATTGATTTCATGGGGCCTTTCCCACCATCATACTCAAACACTTATATTCTGGTGGCAGTTGACTATGTATCAAAATGGGTAGAGGCCATTGCCACACCCACTAATGATACTAAAACAGTACTAAAGTTCCTTCAGAAATATATATTCAGCAGATTTGGTGTCCCTAGGGTACTAATCAATGATGGGGGCACTCACTTCTGCAACAAACAGCTTTACTCTGCTATGGTCCGATATGGGATTCGCCATAAGGTGGCAACTCCATATCATCCATAGACAAATGGGCAAGCTGAAGTCTCTAACAGAGAACTAAAAAGAATCCTGGAACGAACTGTAAGTACCCGTAGAAAGGATTGGGCACGAAGTTTGGATGATGCTCTGTGGACTTACAAAACAGCATTCAAGACTCCCATAGGGACCTCTCCTTACCAACTTGTGTATGGTAAGGCTTGTCACCTGCCCGTGGAACTGGAACATAAGGCCTACTGGACAACCAGATTCCTTAACTTTGATGCCAAATTAGCTGGAGAGAAAAGATTGCTCCAGCTGAATAAGCTAGAGGAATTCAAATTCACTGCTTTCGAAAATGACAAGCTTTACAAAGAGAAATAAAAAAGGTGGCATGACAGAAAGCTGTCATCTAGAATCTTTGAACCAGGACAAAAGGTTCTGTTGTTTAAATCTAGGCTCAGGCTATTTCCCGGGAAACTGAAGTCCCGGTGGAGAGGACCATATGTGATTACAAGTGTATCACCATATGGTTATGTGGAGCTTCAAGATATTGATTCTGATAAGAAGTTCATTGTTAATGGACAGAGAATCAAGCACTATCTTGAAGGCAATGTTGAGCAAGAGTGCTCAAGGCTGAGGCTAGATTAAAAACTCAGCAAGGTCCAGCTAAAGACAATAAAGAAGCGCTTGCTGGGAGGCAACCCAGCCATGGGGCATCACTTCCTCTAAGCATTTTGCCCTATTCTTGATTTTATTTGTTTATATAAAGTTCATTGATACTAAGGTAAAGAGTCAATTGTATAAGTTTACAGGGTTACAGAAGGATTCTGCACACAAAACAGAGAAAAAAGAACTCACTGGCAAGAAAACGCCAGTAAAAGTCTGTTTTGGGTGTTTAACGCCAGATTTACAGCGTCCTGGGCGTTCAGAAAAACGCCCAGTGACAAAGGAGTTCCTGGCGTTCAACGCCAGAAAGAAGCAACAGCTGGGCGTTGAACGCCCAGGAGAAGCAGCAGTTGGGCATTGAACGCCCAAAACATGCAGCGTTTGGGCGTTCAAACGCCAGGATAGTGGGGAGGAGGTAAATTCGTTTTTACTTCAAATTTTTCAATTTAATTTTAATTTTCATGTTTCAATTCATGATTTCTTGCATAAACATGTTACAAACCCTGATTTCTAAAATCCCTAATTTCTAAAAACCCTACTTTAAAAATATCAAATGTATCTTAATCCATAAGCACAAATCCTTTTTTTCAATCCAATTCAACTTTTTTTCAAAATTTTCAAAACAAATCTATCTCTTTTCATTCAAAAATCTTTTCAACTAATCAATATCTTTTTTTTAAAATCTCCATATTATCTTTTTCAAATATCTTTCATATCTCTTCAATTTTAAATTATATCTTTTCTTATCATACTTATCTCTTTTTAAATCATATCTTCTATCTTATCTTTCTCCCTATTTTCGAAAACCCACCCCCTCCCTTTTAAAAACACATTCGGCCTCCTTCCTCTCATCCACCATTCAACACTAGCTCTCCTTCTATCCCTTTTCTTTCTTTTCTTTTGCTTGAGGACAAGCAATCCTCTAAGTTTGGTGTGTTTATCCGTGATCACTAAACCATACCCACTAAGATCATGGCTCCTAAAGGAAAATAACCCACTCCAAGAGGCAAGAAAGAGAGTGTTCTAAAACCACTTTGGAATCAAGGGAGGTTCTTAACCAAAGAACATTCAGACCATTACTACAAAATAATGGGTCTAAGATCTGTGATCCCAGAAGTCAAGTTCGATCTGAAAGAAGATGAATATTCGGAGATCCAAGAGCAGATTCGAAACTGGAACTGGGAAGTCCTAGCTAATCCTGAAACGAAAGTGGGAAGGAATATGGTTCAAGAATTCTACGCTAATCTGTGGCAAACAAACAGGCAGAGAATATCTGGAGCTGCCCTCTATGACTATAGAACTGTGGTCAGAGGAAAGATTGTTCACATCCACTTTGACAAAATCAGGGAGATCTTTAAGCTACCTCAGCTGAAAGATGACCCAGACTCCTTCAATAGGAGAATGATGAGAACAAACCTCAGAGAACAAGAGGTGCAAGGGCGTGAATTAAGAGAACTAAAGCGTCAGAAACTATCTCTTGAAGGGCCAAGCACCCCACAGACTAAAGAGGCATCCGCTTCCCAAAGTCAAGGTTGTTAAGTTCTGATCTTAACCTTAACCCTGTGATAACTTTTTTTCTATTATTTGAGTTTCACCTTAGGAGTCATATAATGGTAATTAGTATTTATATTGTGATTTTATCCCCAATTAAGCTATAATTTATTTTTCTCATCATCATTAAACATGAATAAAATAGAAGATTTTCTTTAGAACAAGGAGGCAATAATTTTCGAGTTTTTAATAAAACAAATTCTAATTGTTTACATGTGGTGACAATGCTTTCTGCCTTCTGAATGAATGCTTGAACAGTACATATGTCTTTGGAATTTGATGTTCTTGAATGTTAAATATGTTGGCTCTTGAAAGAATGATAAACATGAGACATGTTATTGGTAATTTGAAAAATCATAAAAATGATTCTTGAAGCAAGAAAAAGCAGTGAATACAAAGCTTGCAAAAAAAAAAAAGCAAGCAGAAAAAGCCAATAACCCTTAAAACCAAAAGGCAAGGGTAATAAAAAGGATCCAAGGCTTTGAGCATCAGTGGATAGGAGGGCCTAAAGAAATCAAATCCTGGTCTAAGCGGCTAAACCAAGCTGTCCCTAACCATGTGCTTGTGGCGTGAAGGTGTCAAGTGAAAACTTGAGACTGAGCGGTTAAAGTCAAGGTCCAAAGCAAAGAGAAGAGTGTGCTTAAGAACCCTGGACACCTCTAATTGGGGGCTTTAGCAAAGCTGAGTCACAATCTGAAAAGGTTCACCCAATTATGTGTCTGTGGCATTTATGTATCCGGTGGTAATACTGGAAAACAAAGTGCTTAGGGCCACGAAGTAGCTGTGTTCAAGAATCAACATACTGAACTAGGAGAATCAATAACACTATCTGAATTTTAAGTTCCTATAGATGCCAATCATTCTGAGGTTCAATGGATAAAGTGAGATGCCAAAACTGTTCGGAAGCAAAAAGCTACTAGCCCCGCTCATTTAATTAGAATCTGAGCTTCACTCAAAAACTCTGAGATATTATTGTTTCTTAACTCATTTGTGTTCTATATTATTTATCTAGTTGCTTGAGGACAAGCAACATTTTAAGTTTGGTGTTGTGATGAGCGGATATTTTATACGCTTTTTGGGGTTAATTTCATATAGTTTTTAGTATGTTTTAGTTTATTTTTAGTTTATTTTCATTAGTTTCTAGGCAAAATTCATATTTCTGGACTTTTCTATGAGTTTGTGTGTTTTTCTGTAATTTCAGGTAATTTCTGACTGAAATTGAGGGAGCTGAGCAAAAATCTGATTCAGGCTGAAAAAGGACTGCTGATGCTGTTGGATCCTGACCTCTCTGCACTCGGAATGGAATTTCTGGAGCTACAGGAGTCCAATTGACGCGCTTCCAATTGCGTTGGAAAGTAGACATCCAGTATATAATAGTCCATACTTTGCTCAAGGATAGACGACGTAAACTGGCGTTCAATGCCAGTTCCATGTTGTAGTCTGGCGTCCAGCGCCAGAAACACGTTACAAGTTGGAGTTCAATGCCAGAAACAGGTTATAGCCTGGCGTTGAACGCCCAAAACAGCCCAGGCACGTTAGAAGCTTTAGTCTCAGCCCCAGCACACACCAAGTGGGCCCCAGAAGTAGATTTCTGCACTATCTATCATAGTTTACTCATTTTCTGTAAACCTAGGTTACTAGTTTAGTATTTAAACAACTTTTAGAGATTTATTTTGTATCTCATGACATTTTAGATCTAAACTTTGTACTCTTTGACAGCATGAGTTTCTAAACTCCATTGTTGGGGGTGAGGAGCTCTGCTGTGTCTCGATGAATTAATGCAAGTATTTCTGTTTTCCATTCAAACATGTGTGTTCCTATCTAAGATATCCATTCGCACTTCAACATGAATGTGATGAACGTGACAATCATCATCATTCCCCCACGAACGTGTGCTTGACAACCACTTCTGTTCCACCGTAGAATGAATGAATATTTCTTGGAACTCTTAATCAGAATCTTCGTGGTATAAGCTAGATTGATGGCAGCATTCAAGAGAATCCGGAAAGTCTAAACCTTGTCTATGGTATTCCGAGTAGGATTCAGGGACTGAATGACTGTGATGAGCTTCAAACTCGCGAGTGCTGGGCGTAGTGACAGACGCAAAAGGATAGTAAATCCTATTCCGGTACGATTGAGAACCTGCAGATGATTAGCCGTACGGTGACAGCGCACCTGGACCCTTTTCACTGGAAGGATGGATGGTAGCCATTGACAACGGTGATCCACTAACACACAGCTTGCCATAGGAGGACTTGCATGCGTGAATCAGAAAACAGAAGAAAGCAGAATTTCAGAAGACAAAGCATCTCCAAAACTCCAATATATTCTCCATCATTGCACAATAAGTATTTATATTTATGCCCTCTCACTTTTTACAATTGAACTTGAAAAACACTGTTGTTGGCATCCTGACTAAGAATAATAAGATAACCATAGCTTGCTTCAAACCAACAATCTCCGTGGGATTCGACCCTTACTCACGTAAGGTATTACTTGGACGACCCAGTGCACTTGCTGGTTAGTTGTGCAAAGTTATAAGAGAGTAATGTGAACATTGACATTACAATTTCGTGCACCAATGGTTTTTGCCGACAATCTACTGAAGGTAAGCCTTCTCACACCATAAAAATTTACTAACCAAATAAACTGTCATCATAATTAGAATCTCAATGGCTAGTGTCCGTGTCGGTGCAGATTTACGTTCCTCTTCACATGGGACGTCACTGGTATTTGATGATTGTTGACATGTGGAATCAGAATTTGATTTATTTGGATTCATTGAAGTCTAGTAACGAGCGACAGGCTCGAATAGACCAAATACTGAAAGTTGTGCGTTCCTCTCACCACTGATTCTCGTGTAATCATGCAGTGGTTTTTTTTTTTTTGGTTTTTGGATATTATTGGCTTCAATGTTTTGTTTATTTTTTCAATGACCTGTTTGCCTGATCAACAATATGCAAAATTTGTTTCCCAAAGCTTTAAAATTTTTAAGCTTGATGACATACATGTTTCTGACTGTTGTATCTCACTTATTACTGTAGGCTCGTTTGCTTGAGTTATTGTTGTCTGACAAGTTGGCATACGAGTCTAAGACCACTGTTCCGAAGTGTATATCAAAATTTAGGATCCATGAGCCACACATTTCGCAACAGGTTGTAGACTCGTATGTTGTCAACTCTTTGAAATGTTCCATTTGTCATGCTTACTTTATTCATTATAAGTGCCTCGTGTTTACAACATGGACTGCGGGGTTTGGGTTGCAGAGTGGATGATCCAATACGATTTATGGGAATCGTACGACCTTCAAGTTAGATAATAAAATGGTTCAGGAAATGGTTTCTAACTTGTATATGTTTTAGGTTGACGTTTGTTCGGTCACAATGAGCCTATATATATTACCATTGTGCGTTCTCATTTCAGGAGGTCAACGACACCACCAGAATGACCATTGCTATTGATCTTGTGACAGGTGACCACAACCCAATCTCCGAAGAAGTTCAACAGAAGGCCGTTCAATTTTGGGACAGGAACATGATTGGTTCATACATGAAAGGAGTTAGACCAAGAAAAAGGACCCGTAGCCCTGCGGGAGTCCCTAAATTGCATGTGGATCATATGACAATATTTTTGGGCGTTTGAATGCTCTTTCAAATGCAATAATGGATCTTTGGGTTGATGAATTTGCCTGCATTCATAACTTTGTCGGTGCTCCCTTTTTTTGCTCAAGACGAGCGAAGTGCAATCTAGGTTGAAAAATTGGTCATGTGACCATACTTGTCGGATTAACATTTTTTGGCGTTAAATGCATCAAATAAAATCTGGGTGGCACTAAATTTTTTTGTGTCCATAGTTGACAGTGATAAATTTTTTGCTCTTGAATTAGTGGCCTCAATTGTACGCAGAAAAAAATATTATTGTATGGCATGTTGTGAATGTTCCTCAATAGATAGATGTTCTAAATGAAATGTTATCCCATATTTCATTCACTACACTTGTCCATGCGGAATACATGGCGTTCAACATGGGCATACTAAGGTCGGCATGAGTGAGTAGGTTTAAGGTTAGATATACTAGTTACCATGAGTCACGAAAAACTAAACCCCATGATATGGTAGATTTTTGGTTGCATTGACTCATTTTTACTACTAATAAATCCCGTTACCACATGTCACTTAACAACCTATACATCGCCTTTGCTTCATGAATATTGAACCATTTTAATTCAGGACCGTTTGGACAACAAGGCAAAGAGAACACGCCTGCTTAAAACATATGAGTCTAACTTATGATCATGATCGGTTGACTAATAATAAGGGTAGTAGACTAAATGGAAGTAGTCACGTGAGTATTTCCAAGACTTTGAATTATTTTTATCCTTACTATTACTAGTGTTATTATTGGTTTCATTATTCTCATGTTATTCTTCAATGTTTCTGCACATGATAATTGTAGTTCTTTCAACCACAAATATAAGTCTAATATACACACTTCATCCAATGTATGTACTCCAATTGAAAATACCTGGTCGCAATAATTCTCCATAGAAAGGATATAATTTGTTTTCCAAATTTCCTTAATCAGTGGAACAAATAACATTTCATTGGTACTAAATTAGGCAGTCAGCCACTCAACCAATACTATACTCAAGCAAGGAGAGAAACTTACACTTCAGAAAACAAATAGCGTAAAGCACAGTTATAATATAATGAAACTGATTTCTCTAATGAAATCGATCTTCGGTTAACAATTATGCTGGGAGCCTCGAACCCAGTCTTGCACTGATATCAATTATTTGAGTCATCAGCTGCACAAGTTAAAGTATATATAATCACGACATTTGGTTTGAGAATTTGTTATTCGGTGCCACTAGAACATGAGTGCGAAACTGAGATTTTTAACTAGGACAAACTTACTAAAACCACGTACCTGTGTTACTTTTCACGTTCCTGTCGCATTCCATAGTCTCACTACATACAGTTGCAGTAGGTATTTCATCTTCTAATCTATTCTTCGAACCTGATTCCTTTAAATCTACCTACATAGCCAATTTGTTGGGTTTAGGATCACCCTTTTTGCCCTTGTCGAATCGGACCTGCACGCTAATCAGGGAAATGAAGACATCAATAGGAATAAAAACTCATAATTTTTGAAACACATGATATACTTGCTACAATAAGAAAGGATATGTGGCGTTTTCACCGTTTCTGTTGGCGATGACCCCTCCGACCCTAAATTTGTTGCCTCAAAATCTTTGTTGTCTTCAGCTTTTGAAACAAAGGCACGGTCCGCATTGCAGTGCCATTTTGTGTGCCCTATTTTTTGGCAACGGGTGCAGCACCTCTTCCGTCCGCCCTGCTTCCTAACACGAGGGGCACCCTTGGTCTTCACCACATCAGGGTCATGTAAATCAACCGTATCGTGTGCTTTCTTCTGACGGACATTTTCAAGGCCTCTATCCAGTTCCTAACACAGTGTATGGAGACCGTTAAGCGCATGTGTGAACGACGATGAGCTCCTAGCTCCAACATATAGCATCCACTGTGCGGCTGCATGAAGTGCACCATGGCGCAGTAAGAAACCCCTTTCACTACCAACTTCCGTTATCTCGGCATATTTATCCAATGACTTTGCATCCTTGCGCCACCTCTTCAGAACCAGCCTTTCAGGAATTTGAGTCAAATGCTCATGCTTCATTACAAAAAATATGTGACGACAAGGAATTCCCTTTTGGCTCCAAAAATTGCATCGGCACTCCATTTTCCTTGAAACCCTATCGTACAACACTATCATCTCTCTACCTGGGTCACCGTATTCCTCCAATGTGTACACCATTGTAGTTGAACATCTAATCTTGGCTACAAAATTAATTGCACCGACACCGACTATTTCCTTCTTCGCATCAACGAATATCTCCCGTGTGTATACATCTGCAGCATACTTTTCAAGAGGATCCAAACAAGTTGTCATAACCGGCATCCTATGGAGTGATCTAAATTGTGCAAGTAATTCGTTATTTCGGTACTCTCGCACGACCAACTCCAAATTTTAAACCATATCAAGGAGACTGTGCCTAGACTTAAGAAAATTCTTCACGTACGCGTTAATGCCTTCGCACCGGGATGTTGTCCAAAAACCTGCACAGAACTTGTCTTGTAGATACGCATTTGCCCACATCATCCTCTTCTGAAAAGTTTCTTTGGCCCAAAAACTATTTTGTAACCCATACTCTTCAACAGCATCATCCCACTTAGCCTCGAATTCATCTATTTCCATATCTGAGTACAGCCACCAGGTGAAACATTGCCGCAGTCCCTCTTCCTTCACATCAGCGGTTACATTCTTCTCCATATGCCAAGCACACAATCGATGTACTGCCTCCGAAAAAACAGACTTGATTGCAGCTTTCATCGAATCACAGCCATTCGTGACTACAATTGACGGCTTCTTGTTACACATGACTTCCAACAAATTTTCCAGCAACCACTTATAAGACCCAACGCTTTCATCTAACACCAAGCCAAACCCAAATATTGTCGTCTGCTTATGGCTATTCACACCAGAAAATATCAACAGCGGTCTCCCGATATTTATTTTTCTTGTACGTCGAATCAAAGGCTAGAACATCCCCAAAGTATTGGTAATCAACTCTACTGCCACCATCGGCCCAAAACATCTCCGATATTTATCCTTAGTAACATTATACCTAGCCATCGACATCGGATCGGCTCCCGCTTTTTCCTCCAAATATACAACAACGGCGTTAGAGTCACCATCAATAATCTTTGCACGCTTAGCCTTGTTAATATAATTGTATGCATCCTTCTTAGTGAAGCCCATTAAAGAATAGCCACCAGCCCGTCCAACCATATACCCCAGAATTTTAGACGTCGGAACACCATGAGCCTGCATACCAGATATTTGTGCCTTGGCAGAACAAATTATTTCTCTAAAATTCGTCATCATATGAACCATATATGCCGGAGTTAAATCATGGTTATGATCCAATACTATTTTTCTCACCCTCCATATACCACTGACCACATCAAGGTAGGCTGACAAGTTTGCCTCACAATTTGTGTGTTTTCGGTTTGTGACCTCTCTACCTATCGAGCCTATCATAGTGATGACGTTGTCTCAGGTCCGCTCTGTTACAAAAAATTCTCCTACGAATAACCCTTCCACTTTCATCTTTTCCCAAGTCACCCTTTCAAATACCAAAACCAAAACATTTGCCGAACCTCCTGTAAAATTTATATTCTGCTTCATCGCTTCAGAATGCCTTACTCATTATCTTTTCCTTACTCAACTGCAATACATCTCCATAGTCACCGACTTCTTCATCCAACATTTTATATCCACTCTCAGCCATTAAAATTTTCAATGAAATTGAGTTTAATAAATTCAACAACGAATACCCTGGAAGAAAATTTGCATCAAAATAAATAATAAAATTAATTGATTAGTAAGACAGCAACAAAAAATCTCCTCACCAATGTGATTGATTAATTCCAAATACAATACCTGAGTCGCAGAATATAATCTTTCCTGAAAAACATCACACTATACTCACTAATCCACACCTTTGCAGTACTAACTAACCCCAATACATGATATACCTGCATCTCTACGGATTAAGTCCACTTATCCTAAATATCACTTCATTTTGACATATGAAGAAAGCACGCTACACTTACTCATCAATTTAGGCTAAAGATTTTTACAATCAATCATGCAGCAACAACAACAAGCTCTTTTTATTTCTAAAAAATTATTCTCAACCATCATTACGTCAGAAAAATATCTTACATCACAAATTATATGCATTACCAACAAATTCCCAATAACACTTACAAATAAAAAAAATTTGGGATCGATTTCATGTGTTCTGTTGGAAAAACTTACCGGCTTAAATGGTACCAACACTAATCAGCCCTGCTCCCGTTCCTTTCCCTTCATACCCTTCAATTTTTCAGGCCTTTCATCGTCTACTGCCGTCAGCCTTCCCCCTCCTAACACCGATACAGAGTTTGCGTTACCCTAATTCTTTCGACACTTTTTTCACATAGTAGTAGTTATTATTGGGATAAGGTAGCATCTCAATCCATTTATGTTGAATAAATAACCCAACTGCAAAAAAATTCTTATTGGGCTTGAAATAAAAATAGCCCAAACATTTAATCACAAAAATTAACACAACAGAATACTTATATCATTAATCTGTTTTACCTGTTACAGTCTATCATTTCTGCTTCTAGTCAGAGTTGCTGTTTTTTAGGAAACAACTTGACACATGTCCACCAACCAACTTCTCCTCGTTGCTTCAGCATATAAGAAAAATTTTTTCTTTCATCACCGTAGCACTACCCTTATACTAATAAGGAAGACTTAATATATTCAATTGTTAAATTCAGCTAATGATATTGATTGGCTGGTCCAATTTCTAGGATTTTTTATTTTAATAAATAAATTAATTATAATAATTACTGAAATAAATAATTTAAAAAATATTTATTAAAATAAATACTTCTCTCTTATCTCGTTTACACAGTAAACGAGATAATTTTGTATATATCTCGTTTACCGTGTAAACGAGATAAGACAGGTGGACGCGACTGTAAACGAGATATAAATGTAAACGAGATACATGTATTTTTTTTAAAAAAATTTTGAAAATAACAAAAAAAATATTAATAATCCAAACTTTTAGCATGCAATTAGTACATAAAAAAATTGGTAGGAGAGATTAAAATGGATATGTTTGATTAATTAGTACTAAAAAAGTACATAAAAAATTTTAGATTAAATTATGATTCAATTAAATTGATTTAAATTTGAAAAATAAAAAATTTGTACGTGTTCAAGTTTCATGATGAGAATAAATACGATAATTATGACCACTTCTAGAAATTGAAAGACGGGAAGCGATAAATAAAACACAAAAAGATGAGATAACCGTTTGTCAATAGTTAGGAGAGGCTGATGGATAGTGGGAAGAGAATTGAAACGGTTATCTCCCACGTTCCCATTATCCCCATCAAATACTTGGCAAGCGATTATTTTTATTTTTCAAATTTAAATCAATTCAATTGGATCATAATTTAATTTAAAAAATTTTATGTATTCTTTTTTAGTACTAATTGATCAAATATATCCATTTTAATCTCTTCTACCAATCTTTTTATGTACTAATTGCATGCTAAAAGTTTGGATTATTGATATTATTAATATTTTTTATTATTTTTTTTAAACAAAGAAAGCTCAACACAATAGAGTGGAGCATAAATAACAATAAATAAAAGAAAGCTCAACACAAAAGAAACTGCCTACAGGAGAGACATCAATTTCCTTGGCTCCCAAGTACTGCCCTCAACACCCACCAGAATCACTGGAAGTCCATTCTTTGTAGCTCAAAACCGTCCTGCTTTGTATTTTCGCAACACCTACTTCTTTATTGTTAAAAATTCTATTGTTCTGTTCCCACCAGATATTCCAGATCACTGCAAAGAATCCAGTCAGCCACTTCCTTTGCTCTTGTTTTCCAATGTGCATTCATGTCCAACTTTCAAACAGCCTTTTTATGGTACTAGGAACAGCCCAATCTGTACGAAAATACCTCAACCATGTGCACCACACCTGCCATGTAACCTCACATAGGAGAAATAAATGCTGTACAGATTCTGTCTCCTTTTTACACAGGACACAAGCATTGTCAATAATAGGGATAACACCCAATCTGCTCAATCGCTCCTTGGTATTAACTCTACCAACTAACACAAACCATTCAAATAGCTCCACTCTCGGGGGTACCACGCTGCTCCAAATCGCACTAGTGATTGGTGAAACTATAACTTGATCTCATCAGTCAGAGTTTCCGATTGGATGACTTGTAGAACAGAGCTAGTAGAAAAGACACCCTTCTTATCAAACTTCCACACAATAGCATCATCTCGATTCGTTGAGAGCTTCACTGGTCTTAACCTCTCGTGAAGGTGATGGACTAGGTCCATCTCCTATTGGAACAACTCTCTCCTCTAATGAAAATTTTAAATCCACTCCAAGCCATCCCAAAACCCACAGTCCCGTATCACATCACCTTGCTGATTTGAAATGGAGAAGAGTCTTGGAAAACTCGCTTTCAGAGGACCGCCTTGAACCCAATTATCTTTCTAAAACAGGGTTCTGCTTCCATTCCCTACCTCCATTGCCAGGCCGCTAACCATTTTCTGTCGTACCGTTGTTCTTTTATATTCAATTGGCATATGTAAATACATATATTATTTTTATTATTTTTAATTTTTTAAAAAAAATACATATATTTCGTTTACACTCTAAATAAGATATATACATGTTGCGTCCACCTGTTACACGAAATAAGAGAAAAGTATTTATTTTAATAAATATTTTTTAAATTATTTATTT
>NC_029790.2:20694958-20728326 GCF_000816755.2 Arachis ipaensis | reverse complement strand
AAAATACCCCGGGAATTTCTATCATTATTATTATTTTGGTACAGGTAAGTTAATTATATACTCGTAGGATTATAATTTTGAAAATGTGATCCATTTCTTTTCTAGTATTATTTTCTAGTGGAGTCAGGAGTGTTGACGAGTCATTTTGACCCAAAAATTTGGTCAATTATTTGATGTCATTTGGATTTGATTAATTACAAAAAAAATTATTTAATTAAACCATTTAACTGACCAAGACTTGAATCACCCCGGCCCGATTGAACCGAAAAGTGAAAAAATATAAATTAAAAAGATTAGGGCATGGCAGCAGTGACGCAGACAAAACTCCCCTGCAATCCTTTATCGGTTATTCTTCTTTCAGGGTCCGTGCTTCACTATTTCATCCTTTCTTCTTTAGCATTTACTTGTTTTTTTTTTAATTTTTTCAGTGAAATTTCTTGTGTTATTGTTGTGAATTTTATTATTGATTGATTTATGAGCTGATTAGAAATAAATATGATAGGATTGAATTGAAATGTTGAATTAGTTTTGAATTGTTGAATTAATTGAATTGGTTTTGGATTGATTTTGAATCAGTTCTGAATTAGATTATAAAAGGCTGAATTTTTGCATTGCTGAATTGCTGAATTTTTGAATTGTTGAATTATTTCTTGGATATAATTCATGAATTGTTACTCTTGTGTGTTAAATTAAGATAATATTATAGTAGTACTGACTAATTGACACTTGGTTGTTGTTAAATTAAGATACTATTGTAGCTGATTAATTCAAATTTTAATATTAATTTTTTTACTATTTTATATTTTTTATTTACATATGAATAAGCTGAAGCCCACCATACAAGTTAATGCTAGTTATACTAGCCCAATACGTATTCTCTCAGCCCATAACACATCCGTGAGCAACTCTCTCTGAATCTCTCTCCCGCTGCCGCCATCTCCGTCGCCTTCACCGCCGCGCATTTATTCCTGTCTTTTACTAGCTTGTTTGCTATTCTAATTCTCATCATATTGGTCGTTTCCGCTTCCAATATTCAGTTATTCTTGGAAAGGGTTAAGAGTCAGCTCCAATAACTGTGATCGAGCTCAATTCACTTAACCCGGGTACCTACCTGCTTCTTTTGTTTCATTCAGCCCCAGCGTGCAATCTACTTATTTGTTTATTTATTTATTCTGTAAGGAGTTTTCATTCTGATTTCTGAGTATGCTATGGAACAGAGAAGTGATCGAGAATGTTGCAAAGATGGAGAAGAGCATTTACTCCTTTATGCAAGGCTGGATCTCTGAATGTTGTTTCTGGTGCCACTGGGACACGCCATAGCTACGCCAGGGTTGCTGCGGCTCCTCCACTACCCACCAAAGACAAACCTTTCACCCCCCAACCGCCACTGGTATCATATTCATAAACCTTCTTCTTTGTTATTAGAGTACTCTTCTCTATTCGAATATACTTGAGTAGAGAGCTGCGTAGCCAAATTAACGAACTAAACCTAATAGGTAGCTACTCTGATAAGGTTTCTCATTTTTATGTGGTTTTGCTTCTGTGCGAGACACAAAGAATTAAGCAATATGAGCCAATTTTAGCAATCATAACATACATATTATTTGATAATTTGTGCTGTCCACTTGATTAGGTTCTGCTAAAAGAAAGCATGTGTTTTGCAGGTAAACTTAGACAAAATGTTTTGGTCTGCGCCCTGTTCATTGGCCCTGCCCCCGGATTCACCACGAAGAGTTGAAGAACCAAATTATCAAGGCATCAAGCGTTTCATTCTAAAACTCATGCTATTTTATAGTAAGCAGAGCAAGTCAATTCGAGGGGCTAATGTCGTATACCGAAGAATCATTTCGCAAGTTGATAAACCTCCGATTTATGAAGGTGAGTTCTTCTGATAGATGTAAAACATGCTCAGATGCATTATGCAAATATGTAGCATGCACGTGTGCATATATATCCAACCAATTCATCTTCTTATGGGTTTGTGGTCACATAATTTGACAAACAATGATTCCCATACAATAGGTAGTTTGCAGACTTAGAGCTGTTTTGCTTGCATTCCCCATCTTGTAATAGGTAGTTTCTTGTTGTTCACCAATTGTGGGAAGGTGTAAAGCCTCTTCTCCCTCCCACCTTAGATTAGTATTTGTCAAACTTGTGTTAAATCTTGTAGCATTCTAAACTTCGTTATTCTGCTTGCAGTGTTTAACCTGGAGAAAACATTCAAAACAACGTTCTCTTTACTAGTACTTCATATGTGGCTATGTTTGCGTCGCTTGAAACAAGAGGGGAAGGAGGGTGTTGAATTTGGGCAGTACCTTTACGAGATATACAATCATGATGTGGAGCTGAGAGTGTCCAAAGCTGGAGTGAGTAGCCTTTTAGATTAGATTTTTCTTCTCCAGGAATGTATAATTTGAAACACTCGCCTAAATACTTCTATTTTATAGAATGTTAATTGTTAACCGCTTAAGTAATTATCTGTTTCTTGATTTACTTATCCATTAATAGTTCATCAATGGGCATAATTTAACTATCGGAATTCCTTTTGTGCAAATTAGTGCGAGGCATGTAGCAGTTGGTTTTTATGATATTGAATTTTGACATTTTTGGTTTGGAATGACAGGTTAACCTCCTGTTGACTAAGTGGATGAAAGATCTGGAGAAGATATTTTACGGGAACATCGTTGCTTATGACACTGCAATGCTTCCAGAGGCTAAACCTAGTGATCTTGCTACTGTTTTATGGAGGTAGGTTCTGCTCTGAAGTTATACTCCTTTCTCTGTCTGACTATTCCTAATTTAGGTACTATATCAGTGATGAGTGACGACACAGTTTATCACTTTATTGCTTACACCATATAATAGTTACTGGTTTTTTTCTCTTTTCTTTTCTTGGTTATCACTACACTATAACACAATAATTTCAGTTGAGTTAGTTGGCAGTTACAATTATTGTTAGTTACACAGCTCAGCAGAGTTTGTTCAGTAGTCAGAATTTGATAAACTTATTGAGCTTGTATAAATAATTTGTGTAATGAGAATATCTCACTCTTTCAAGAATTTTATCATTTATGCAATATTCATAGTTTATCGTTATCTACAATCTTTTTTGCTTCAGGAATATTTTCTCTGATGATGGTTCATCAATGCCAGATGCTGGTGCTTCTCAGTTGGTGAATGTATGCTCTCCTCTGAATGATATTAATAGATGTTAATATTTTCAATTATATTCGGGGAATAGATATTGTGTGGCATATATAGTATACGGTTTTTGAAATTGGACAATTTGTGAAAAGTCATAACAAAGCCAATATACCGAACCTTGAGGCCTGAGGTTTCTTGAATATTCAAATAAAGTCTTTCAGCTTATTAACCGTTCATTAACCACACCAATTGCCTCTGCTCTGGATCAAAATTTTGCCTCGGTTTGACTTTTTAAGCATTCCCCCTTTCATAATTGCCCCCCTGCCCTCTTTTTCATATTTTTTTATTTTTTTGACATATTATATTTAATCTATAGTCTGCTAAAACTGGGATCATATAGTGGTCACTTTTGATCAAATCTACAGGATTGATTGAAGAGACTTAAATTTTGACTTTCTTTAGACACAAAAATTTCAAAAGAGAATTCCCCCCAGCACTTTCGCCTAAACTGTTTCCTTTGCATTTCATTTTTAATTGTATAGTTGATTTTTTATTGTTTCATCTTTCATACGAGTAAACTGAATTTCAAGCCTTCATATAGGCAATGGCCAGGTATGCTCGTCGGGAAGTAAGTTGCATGACTTTAACAGGTAAAGACTGTCTCAGACCTTGTCTGTGAGAACTGTTTCTGTATGTGTCAAACTGTTAATATTAGTTGTCACAAAGTGGATGATAAATTACGGAACTATGCCTATTGCTGTGTACTGTATACTAACTACGTTGTAAACTATAGTGAGTTGAAGTGCTTCCTATCACTCTGCGAAAGTCTCTCTCGCTCTATATATATATATATATGCAGAATATCCTACTTATCTTATCTATATATTTTAAACTTCTACCCTATCAGTTCTTTTCCTTATACTTAGTACCAATCCCTTTTTTCACTATAATACTTCCAATCTCTTCCTTGAGTCTGCAATGATCTGAATTATAAACTAAATAGAATCTCAATCAAGTCATTAAATATTTACCCAATGCTCCCTTTGTGCCACTTGTGAATTCCTGAAGAAAGTTATTTTGAATTTTAAACTTGGGTTATCCTTGGTTGTTACATGTCTTCGTACTGTTAGAATGCTTGAAACCATGAAAGAAATTATTTTGGAAGCATTCTAAGGATCTGGTGGAGATATTTATATTTCTTTTTGAGTTTCAGTTTTTGAGTTTAACCAAGACGTGAATCTTTTGAATTGGCAGATAAAGAAGCATTGTTTTCAGGAAATTTCATGTTTACCCCTTTGAAGCATGAGAGCCAAAGTGCAAAGGCACATCAGTGATCAAGTGATTTCTAAAGTCGTGATAAATAATGGCAAGTACATTCTGTTCTTTTATTCTTTGATCTATAATTTATGAATTATTAGGTTGAAAGCTTGTAGCTTATCTATATGGCCTTTAGATTTTATTAATTTTGTGTCCTGAAACGAGAATTGCCATACCCTGTGGGCTGTACAATGAGAAGAAGTGAAGGCAGAACTGATCGATTAGTGTAGCCTTCTGTTTCACTTTACAAAGCTTTAACAGCTTATCTTTGAGATTTATATTGAGACATTGCTTCTGTTAGCCAGTGTAACACATTTTTTATAAGTTTAAATTAATAATTTAAACACCTTTTGTGTCTGTTTCTGGTAAGCTCAAATTATTATCAAAATTTTGTTGCGCGATTTGTGATTTATTGTAAACGTGAATTACAACCACCACTCTGCACCTTCTTCTATAACAACAGGCCTCACTCATGCCTGCTTTCATCGGCAGAAGCATGTTAGTGAGTGCACTTGGCAGGTCTGGGTTAAACGTCACAAATTAGGAAAATGATAATGTCACTTTTATATTTTATAATGATATTCCTCACATGATTTTTTTTCGTACTNNACACTATGACCACAGTATATCTTACAAGTTACCATCAAATGAACGCTAAATAAATACTGCGTAAAGAAAAATATTAAGGGTGTGTTTTTGAAATACAATGGAATTAACATTGATTTAATTTTCAAATTAAATTCTTTGTTTGGAATAAATACAAAATGATAATTTATTTGATTTGATTTGTAAATCCACGTAAATCTATATTATAACTAAGATTAAATCTTTTCGGTTGATTGGATGAAATTAGGGTGTACGCTGATTGGATCGGATCGGATATGGTCGAAAATTCAATTCGATCCGCACAATTTCCATCGGATTGGATTGGATATTATATCCGCACTTTTTAGTATTGGATCGGATCAAATATCGGATATATCCGCATAATTGAACATTCCCTTTTTAATCATATATCTATGTAAAAAATTCAATAAAAATATTTCTTTCACACTTTTAAATTTATTTATTCCTAAAATAGTTTTAATCAAACTCTTTTTAAATAACAAAATAAAATAATACAATATATGAATAATAATTACTAACTAAAACATACAAACAAGTAATATAATACCAAACATATATATTTATTTATTTTTTAATTATTATAGTGCGGATCTGCGGATCCGCGGATGTAGAGCAGATATCCGCGGTCCGATCCGCAAAGAATGCGGATCGGATCGTATCCGCAATTTTCGGATCGGATACGAATATTTATCGTGGATCTGCAGATACGATCTGATCCATGAACACCCATGGATAAAATGATTTGGTGTTAAAAATGTATAAAGTCATTTGTACTTTTTAGATACCAATATAAAAGAGAAGGGTTTTGAGAGGGTCAGAGGTGGTAGAGGACTGGCGGCTGTTTGCCGACCAATGGTTGGTGGTAATAGTTGAGGATTTTGTTGTAAATAAAAGATAAAAATGTAAAATTATTAATCATTTTATATTAAAAGATTTTAAACAGAATAATCTTTTTCTAATGGAATTTATTTTAATTAAATCAAATCAATAAGTATTTGATTATATCACATTGAACGAATAATTAAATCTCCTAATTACTTTTAGACAATGGCATCAAGAATAATTCGAAGCTGTCCAATAAAATGATTATTTTTAATTTAACTTTCTAAAAAAAAAACTTTTTATGTTTTTTTTTTTTGGTATTATAGGAGAGAGAGAGAGAGGATAAATACCATAATGACAATCATGCTAGCAGATGACACATATGGGAGCATGGATTAAACCAATTAGTCATTCTCTATGCATGTATGAACCATTGCATGGCATGAGATTACTGATAGACATGCCATGAACAGTACTACCATATTCACAGCGTGAAATTTCACTTCACCATACTCTCTTTTATAATAATAACAATAAATATTCTCTACATTTAAATTATTTATACAAACGAGTCCAAAAAAAATCTTTTTAATCTAACTCATTTCACGCGCCACTATTTAACTAACTTTCCATTCAACGTGCAAATATATAACTACCTTTTTAAAAGAATTTCGTTTTTTTTCGAATTTTTCAGCGTTTTCGATCTATGTTCTCTTCCATCTCTGCGTTCTCAGTGTTTCTCTTTCTTTGTTCTCTACGTTCTCTTTTCTTCATTTTTAAATTTCCTTCGTTTTCTACGTTTTTGAAATCAAGTTCTGAAATCAGTTTTGAACAATTATCTCGTTGTTGAAGATAATGAATGATTCAAGTTCAGATTGTCAATTGAACCAGAGCGAAGTGGATTATTGTTTTGAATCCAATCAAGTGGCTGAGGTGTGGTTCGATTCTATTTAATATTTTCGTTAGTAGTTTATGATTTTGTAGGTGAATAATGTTATTTTTATTTGTGAAAATTGTTGTTCATCGTTGATAGTTTGAATTGAATGTAATGTAGGAGTTCTGATAAATCTGTTCCATTCTCATTTTGGTATATATTAGAATTCTTTTGGTGTATTGTAGAAACTTTTCGGTGTATTTATAGGTTTAGACTTTTCAATTGAACGCGGGTGAATTGTATTATTGTTTTGAATCGAATCAAGTAGTGAAGTGTGATTTAAATCTAGTTAATATAGTTTGTTAGTAGTTTATGATTCTATAATTGAATTATTTAGTTTCTGTTTGTGAAAATTGTTGTGCATAGTTGATGGTTTGAATTTGAATGTAATATATGAGTTCTGAATCTGATTTTATTATTTTTTATGATGAGTTTCAGTGTATGTTATCCTTTAATATGGTGTATTATGGACTATTTTCGGTGTATTTTGCAGTTTCTGTATGACGTTGATGAGCAGTTTGTTCCAAAGGTTAGGATGACTTTTAACACGCTTGAAAGAAGCTGCAAAATTCTACAAAGATTATTCGAAAGTTATAGATTTTTCTATAAAAGGTCAGAGCACAAATAAGAAGGGAAATAAAATTAAAAACCAATTGATTACATGTAGCAGAGAGGGGAAATGAAAATCGAACATATCTCCAACTGAGAAGACAAATCCCTCAGGTGGATTAAATTGTCCTGCAAGAATTTATATACATATATTGAAGGACATTGGTGTTTGGATCATTTCAAAAGTTGTGTTGCATCATCCTTGCTGTGAAAATCAAGCAGAGATGCTTAAACAACACAGGGAATTAAGCATGTCCGTATGACGTACAATAGAGAATAATGAGGAAGCCGGAATTAGAACAAGCAAAACATACCAATCATTTGTCACAGCAGTAGGGGGTTATCGTAAATTAAGTTTTATTGAAAAAGATGTGAGAAATTACATCATGAGAGAAGTGCGGAATATTTCGGATCTAGAGGATGCAAAATAATTTGGGAAATACTTATTAAGAATGAAAGAGAAGAATCAGAATTTCTTTTCTGAGCTTGAACTTGAGGTTGATCAGTCAATTAAGATTATTTTTTGGGCCGACGCAAGAATCAGGGCTGCCTATGAGTATTTTGGAGATGTTATTTCATTCGATACCACTTACAATACAAACAGGTAATATGTTGTTCTAGTTTATGTGTATTTTGATATCATTTTCGGTGTAAAGAGATATTCTTTTGGTGTATTAATGATTTTGTTTCGGTGTCGTTGTATACAGGTATAATTTGATTTTTGGTTCTTTTGCTGGGTGAATCACCACGGTCAATCAACACTTCTAGGACATGCTTTGATGAAAAACGAGGATACTCAATCATTCAAATAGTTATTTGAATGTTGGCTTCGTTGCATGGGAGAAAATACTCCGAAAGGCATTCTTATGGATCAATGCGCATCGATGCAAAGGGCTATTGAGATTTGTATGCCCACAATAATTCACTGGTGGTGTATTTGACATATCATAAAGAAGATCTCAAGTAAATTAAATGGCTACAAGCGACACGAAAAAATTGAACAGAGATGAATCATGTTGTTTGAAACTCTTTTACAAAAGAATCATTTGATAGGAATTTGAATGATTTTCTGATGAAGTATGGTCTTGGGACAACAAGTGGCTTTCAGGTAATGTTGTTTTTATTAGAATTAACTGATATTGTTAATTTTAATATGTGTTTTTCTTGTGCGGTAGAGGTGTCAAATTGTATGTTTTTCGGTGTATTTTAGTTTTGATTTAGGTCTTTTTTCAAAACTTTTCGAAGATCGTCATTTATCCAGATTATCTCGATCACCACTTCTGGGTCGAGATGAGAAGCACGCAAAGGAGCGAGAGCATAAACGCTTTTTTTAACAAGTTTATTACGCGCAACAGCTCACTTATCCAATTCGTCAAACAGTACTATAATTGCCTAGGAAGTATCGTCATTTATCCAGATTATCTCGATCACCACTTCTGGGTCGAGATGAGAAGCACGCAAAGGAGCGAGAGCATAAACGCTTTTTTTAACAAGTTTATTACGCGCAACAGCTCACTTATCCAATTCGTCAAACAGTAGAGAGAGAGAGAGAGAGAGAGAGAGAGAGAGAGAGAGAGAGAGAGTGAGTGAGAGTGAGAGAGAGAGAGTGAGAGAGAGAATCGGATGCTGTAGATTTTCATACTGTCATACCATGTGCAACAAAATCCTCAATAGAAGCTCAGTTTCAACATGTGCATACTCACGAGAAGTTTAGGGAAATCCAAGCACAATTCAAAGTAAATGTGAATTGCATCACAAGATCAACGCACTCTGCTCTATGTTATACGGTATTGGAGTTGTAGAACAGGTTTCTAACTCAACATTCAACAAGTTTGCAGTTATATTCGATAGGATATCAGCTGAAGTTAAATGTCATGCTTACTATTCGAGTCAAGAGGGATATTGTGCCGTCATTCTCTGAGTGCATTAATCTTTGAGCGAGTAAATAAAGTATCACCAAGATATATATTGGAACGATAAAGCAAGAATGTAAAGATGAGGCACACACATATCAAGAGCAGCCACGACGAGCCTCTGTTGGAGCCAAGAAGCAAGAGATTTAACGATTTGGTATTTCAGTCACAAAATATTTGTGAATTTGCATCAGAATCTGAGGAGTTGACGGCGATTCTACACTGCGCTTACGATAATGCTATGGCTGAGATGCAAGAATACAAAGTCAAAAGCAAAAAAAAAAATGTTCGTTATCTCACCATGATACTTCGTTGGAAGATATTAACGAGCTTCAAAACCCTCCATAAATTAGAACAAGAGGACATCCGAAAAATATATTGGGGTCAAACACTGAAAAACAGATTTCAAATGCTTAAAAGAAAAAAGAAAAAGAAAGATCTAACCGAGGTAAAAGTAATGTTCTTTAAATACGGAAAATTGAGTTTGTGCATGTTAATAGTTGTGGTAATATATGATTTACTTTTTGTAGTTGCACCTTTTTTATGGTGGTTTAGTAGTGCAGTCAAATTTCAGTCATTATCATGGACATATTATGAATTATCAGCTCAGAGATTCAATAGCATAGGATAGTTTTTCCGGTGTAGTGTGACACTATTTTGGTGTACTGCGAAATAATTTCTGTGTATTCTGCATGCTCTTCTTTTTTATATTTTCTTGTTTTGTTCCATTTTGACATGTTGGTGTTTGTTTGGAAATTAGTGTCTTCAACTATCTGAAGGGATTTATTTGTTTTAAATATACAATATATAGACAATTCAATACTTAAAGAGGGTAACAATTCAAATTACATAATTTCCATATCTCCTGGTTATAATTTACAGGAAAATATATATGCACATTTTTTTGGTGTATTTTGAATAGTTTCCGGTGTATTTGTAAAGGAATTCGATGTATTTAGGCAATTTAATAATGTTTTCCTGGATTTTTTTGAACCTGGATTCATTCAGATTAACAGCATTTCAATACAGTACAGACAGCTTCGTAAAAGTTTATTTTTACAAAGAAAATTTATAAAAAGATTGGATTAAATAACTATAAAGATAGAAAGTATGTATTCAAACAGACAATTTAGTACACTTAACAATGTACAACATTCAAACTATTTACTGTCGATATCTTCTGAACGCAATTCACAATAAGGACTCAATAATACCGCAAATGGCTTGGACAGTCTGATGGCTTCACATTCCTGAATAGCTTTATCTCTGAGTCGATTTATTTCATCAAATAGAATGAGTGAAGCATATTCAATTCTGAAATGATCCACTTCTTCCTACAGTTTAAAGAAATTTTTTTTATTAAACTCCATTAATTTAGTAATATAGAGTTATCTATTTTTAAAGATAGTTACTTGTGTCCAATTCTCTCATACATATTTGCCCTTTTTTATATTTTCTGGTTCAATTATCTCAATCCATTTTATCACATAAATTGCACAATTGAAGCTAAAAACAAAAATAAATTAGCAAAATAAAATAGGACAGTAAGAGAAAACACAAAATTTCTCAGATAGAAATATTTATACTATTATGTTACCCGGTGATGTTAACGTATGGTGCTTCAATTTCATCATTCTTGTTCATTAAAGGTTGTCTTCCGACAAATACCCTCATTCTTGAAATCATGAAGCCTTAAAAACCAAAATGCAAAATATAAGAAAGACTACATTTAATACCAAATTACACCGAAATGAACCAATAGTCTACCTTATTTCAAATAGAACTACACTGAATTTTTATATTGCTAACAACAGACAGAAACCAGAGAATTTATAAAGAAAATAGAAACACCTTACAACAAATTTATTAAGTGCTGTTCTTTCTTTCGAAGGAGATTTTTTGTGAAATGGGTCAAGGACATGAAATTTCTTTTTAACATCCGTCATCCATATCCACTAATGTTCCGCATAGCAAACTAGGGCAAATATCTAAAGTTTGGCCAGAG
The DNA here is from genome assembly GCF_000816755.2 of Arachis ipaensis. Lineage (NCBI taxonomy): Eukaryota > Viridiplantae > Streptophyta > Magnoliopsida > Fabales > Fabaceae > Arachis > Arachis ipaensis. Next base: position 20,716,955 of record NC_029790.2, on the reverse strand, counting down.
AGAAAATTTTTTTAGTTTAATTGCCACCTAATGAAAGAATTGTGTAAGAAACTTTATAAACAAAAACTTACAAATGGATGGGATGTACACTTTTTCTTATCTAAATATGGGATAAAGTCCTTATAGTTTTGAATATCGAAGGAGTTGTTAGTTTTTGGTTGTTTGAATTTGCCCTCATGATTTTCCAAAGCCAAATTCTGTAGAATTTATATAACACCGAAAGAAACAACTATAACAAACAATACATTTTAAAAATACACTGAAATTTGAATTTACTACACCTTACCACAATATCAGAGGGAGACAGTATATTTGTTCTTCAAATTTTGCAATTCTTTTTTTTTTTCAGAATATGACACATTGCAGAGACAATCTAGGAAAATAAAAAACCCAAAGTTATTACATATATGACACAACAACTCATAAGAAAATCATTAATGTTATTCTAAGATTACCAGATTTTTAACATATGTATTGCCTTTTAAAGATCCAAAGTGCCCTCTGGTTATTTCCAGCAAATATTCATAGTTCAGGATGAATACTGTGTCCCACTCATTAGTGCTTTTATCATTATAGGTCTTGACAGTTGTGACCTAGAGAAAGCATTTTTCTTTAAGGTCGTCCATTATTTTCCTTCGCCTCACAGGAGTTTGGAACTTGTCAACAAAGCTCACGGTAGGCTGCACCTTTTGGCATGGGGGACTTTTATCCTCAGCAAAAATTAATGCTGGTGCAACCCCAGTATTTATGACCTGCTCCACCAACTCTTTTAATTCCTCCACCAATATCGGGCTCTCTTGAGATTTTTCCTTTTCAACTGCTGGTTGAATCCTCCTGAGTAAATGTATCTTCCTGACTCGATTCAGAAAATCCATGGCTGAATGATGGTGCAGGAATGTCATGCTTTAGAAATGATGCTGCGTTGGCAACCATCATTAATTCAGCATTGGCTTGAGAGGGTGGATGATTGCATGGTGACATATAAAATAGTATAAGAATACAAAAAAATATTGAAAGAGAATTATATTATGTAGAATTTACACTTTAGAATGAGCTATTGGCTCTGCTGGTGTATTTTCAGCAAGTTCATGAGGTTGTGGAGTACTACAGGATTACAGAAAAGGAATTAAATTAAAAAAATAAAACAATTGTACCTCAATTCACATGAAATACACCAAAATAAAAACCAAATATACTGCTATTTAAAAAGACATGTAACTCATTAAACCATGCACAAATACACCCAAAGACAAACCAAATACACCGAAAGTATTATTCTTTACACATTAATACTTTCTTCTATATATTCTCTGCTGGGAGACTTTGCAGCAGTTGGTTGATTTTGCAGAGGGCTTGAGGTTGTTGTTTCTGATGGAGGTGTACATATTTGAAGTGAAAGTCTAATAAAAAAAATAAAAAATTAACATTGAGTAAACATTCAGGTGGAAATGATTAACTCAAAGAATAGAAGATTGAAAGTAAGTTGGAAAACTCACATGTCGAGTGATTCTGATTGAGAATGAGTCTCTTTTTGAAGAACAATAATTTTTTCTTGAGGATTACTACGTAGTACCTATTATTGCTTCTAGAACAAGAGCTGGTTCATTATTCTTCTTGTTCCTTGAACCTGAAATACACCGAAATCATCTCACCAATACACCCCAAGCATTCAATAGGAACACAATCAACTTCTGTTTTATGAGAACTTACAGAGTTGCAGTGTTTTTTCTTTTTTTTCCTACCTTTTTTTTTCTTGAATAAATTATTAAAGGACTTTTTTTCTAAAAAATATATATATGGAATCAAAAACTGAATATGGTGTAACACAAGAATTAAGGAAATGGCAAGAGGAACAAAAATTACATGTTATCACTTGGCTTATTTACACTGCTCTAATAGCTTGTCCGTGTTTGAAACACAGGATCCTTTTCACTTTCCAAGTTCACATGCGGCATTTTAAGGACAAAATAAACATTATTCAATAAAACTAGAGTAATTAATTACATCATGTTTTACAAAATTTTAGCGAAGAAAGGATTTTACATATTGAATCTTACATTTGCGAAGAATCATAGTGAGCTTCTGCTGCATCTTAGAAAAGAAAACAATCATCAGAGAACAAAAACACAATAAAATTGCCAAATTACACCGAAAAGAAAAACATAATTTTGTGCAGGCTTATCATTTGTTTTCTTCTTTTTTGCTTCTCTTATTTGTTGTATTTGTTTAGTTCTGACAGTACATGCAAAAGATTATGTTAACAAATAAAATTTTGATGAAAAAGAAAATATAGAGTTACAATATATCTTACTCATCATCAGATTCAGTTTCTTTTTTAGAAGATGAATCCTCAATAATGTGATTTCTTTTTTGGATTGCATCCTGGAAAGCAAAGAATTATCAAGCAAATAAACACAACAAAATTGATAAAATACACCTGAAAGCAATGCATACTTTTTTGCAGGATTGTGAACTTTTTTCTTCAATCTTCCTTATGTTATTTGCTCCAATTCTTCACTTCTGATAATAAATTAAAAACATTCTGTTAATAGATAAAATTTTGATATAAACAGAAAACATAGCATTCCAATGATAATTTCTGAATCTTACTTATCATTAGATTCAGTTTCGTTTTCGGAAGATGAATCCTGAACAATGTGCTTCTTTTTTTTAGATTCTATCCTAGACAGCAAACAATCATTAGGTAATAAACACAGTAAAAATGATAAAATAAACCGAAAAATAATACTTACTTTTTTGCCTTTCTTGTTAGTTGTTTTCTTATTTTTAGTGCCTCCTCTGAGTCTTGTTTAGAATCAGACTCAGAGTCAGTAACACTATCACTTTCTGAAGAAATGTTCTTCTTTTGTGGCTTATTTTTCTCCTTCTTTTCTTCTTTTTTCATTCTCGTCAATTTGTCTTTCAGCTGTGCTCTCTTCACAATACCCTAAAACAGGTAAAATATTAGTTTACGTCATATATATAAAACAAATACATCGAAATTAAAGAAAAAATTCTGTTGAGTTACCATATGATCCTTAATCTCAGCTTCTATCCTCTAAACTAGCAACTCCCTAGTCCAATGCTGCAACTACGATGGTCCAAAAATTGTTTCCAATGGCTTATTTTTGTGTGTGGATTCATGAAAATATACAATCATGAGAGCATAGAGGCGGCCATTAACAGATTTTTTATTTTTCAATATGTGCTCATTGATGCCCTTGATGAGGAAGTTGAGGACATGACCACCCCAATTCCACTCATGTATGGTGTCCACACGAAAAATCGGCGGTATGTGAACAGGAAAAACTTTGTTTATGGTTGTCGGTAACAAGAAGGACATCTGAATGTAGAGGATGAATGTCCTCTTGAACTTCAGCCGATCTTTGTCCCCGTCAATACTAATCTCCATCATCAAGTCTGTCAATTACTTTAAAGTATTGCCTTGAAAGCTTCTATAAACTTCCTTGTCCTCCTCACTAAGCTTTTAAAATTTAACTTTGCCTGGAAAGAGCGACCTTACAAAAGTAGCAAAAAAAATATTTCAATTACACAAATATAATGTAAAAATACACCGAAATAATTAACATAATAGATTACAAAGAATGCAAGTATAACAGTTTATGTAATCGGTTTACCAGATACATTCAAGTCAAGGACAACTCCTATATTTTCTTGGGTGATGTTGAATACACCGTACCGGGTGTCCAATGTGATTTTTATCAGATCAAACGAATATGCCAACTCTTTTCATAGGAGGAATGTGCATCAAACCATCAAATCTCAATTTCCGGACAATGACTTTCTTTTCATGACTCATGTTTTCGAATTTATCATAATGAAAGAGTCTTGTGGAGCATCTCAAGTAATGAGTTTTTTTGTAAACAAACGAGAATCATCTAAATAAATTATATTTATACAAAAAAAATTGAGTTAGTCTAAATATATGTGCTTACATTATATTTTGGTGCAGGGTTCTTGCTCGCCATTTTTTCTATAACGAATAAAAAATAAGGTTAATAGATAACAACAGTATCTAGTGCACTTCAATTCATAAGAAATACATTGAAATACGAGCCATATATATTGCTATTATTTATTTCTTTATTACATCACACAATGTGATTTTCAAAAAGAAATGCAACTCAATCAAACATGCATCAAATGGACAAAAACAGTTGCTAATTACTCAAATATGTACAAAAATAACATCAGAAACAGAATAACAATATTCTTTTCTCTAGTTACAACATAAAGCGGTCAACAGATATAGTACACCTTAATTCGCACAAAATACAACAAAAAAATTTCCAAATACACTGAAACAACAACAAAATACACCAAAAGCATTTTCAGCAAGTTCTGAGATCAACGCAATTCGAAATATGCAAACACTCAAACATGCACAAAAACAAATTCAAATGCTTCAAACACATGCAGATATTGGTTAAATTATACGATAAAAACTACAAAATATTTTTACGCCGATCTAACATAATAGTTACACCAACCTAACAATTTTACTTCGTATAATCAGAATAGTAATCATTAAAAGGCAAGAACATAATATGATTGTACTAAATAAAGAGATTTATGAGCATGTAGCATTTTACGAATAGAATGAGAGAGAATAAAGTGTTAAAACTGCAAGATTAGTGAACATTAACTTCAATAATCTTTTGTATTTTTTTTTGTGTTTGTTGCTGAAAATTTTGAATTTAGCTTTAAAACTTCCTTCCGTTTTCGCGACAATTTTGAGAGATTTTGATCTTTGTTTGAATTTTGAGCATTGCGGTTTTGATTGAGGAAGAAAAATCGTTTGTCATATTAGTTTTCGCACTATTTAAAAGTTGAAGAAATATGTATTTATACATAATCTAAACTAAAGGTTATTTTTATTGAGTTTAAACTAATTTATATAAATTTATATGTCAAAAAAATTTGTTTGTCTAACAGAAACAATAATAATAATAATAACAAGAGATACATTAATAACTAAATTATTATGAATGAAGTCAATAAAATATATCACGATCACAATAACCAATAGCCAGTAGCCATTTCTCCCAGCGATCAGAACAAATCTAATTTCTAGATGGCAGCACCACTGAAATATGCTTAATTAGAATCCAAAGTTTTGAATTTCAGATGAGTAAGTGGACACAGTGTAATTAGCAAATAAGCTGCACATTTCCCGCAGCAGTGAACAGATGAGCGTGTTCCCATAGCCATGCTTTGTCTGTATTGCATGTATCCTTTCCCACTTGGTACGGCACCTACTTTAATTTAGTTTATATGGGTAAGTAACACAAGAGTAAAGGAATCCCATTCCCAAGATCCATTCCCCCCTGCCTTGATTGGAACTTACAACTACCGCCCTTACCTCTCAAGCAACACCACTTTTAAGTTTTAACCATATATATATATATATATATATTGCCCTCCTTCGCCCTCAAGGCTCCAAAGCTCTCTGTTTTTAGGGTTTTCCCTTTGAAGCCTACTACCTCAAGCATGCAAGGAGGAAAAAGAAGATCATCGTCAAAGCGATATACCAACAAGTGTGCTTCTTTGGTTAAGGAGCAGCGTGCTCGTCTCTACATCCTACGCCGCTGTGCCACCATGCTTCTCTGTTGGTACATTCAAGGAGATGACTGATTCTCTCATAATAATCCTGCACCCTTCTTGCTTGTTTGCTCATTAGGGATTGCTTGGCTACATTGCACTCTGCTGTCATCCACTACTCTACTTGGTCTCTCTTTTTGACCCATTCATTTCTCAATTCAATGGCTGGGTTTTGTTGCTGATAGGAGACCTAGCTAGCTTTGTATGTGGTGGATTCCCTCAGTGCTGCATGCTTTTTCCACAATCTCATGATGACCATCATGCAAGCCCTGCATCAATTACTCTCTATCATCACTCTATCAATCATCTAATTAGGGGTAGAGAAGAAGGACCCTGCCGTCCAATAAGGAAAACAAGATTATTTGTTTGCTCTATATTATTTTTAATTCAGTCATGAGAATATTATGTTGATATAGATTTGGATTCTCTAAAGTTTGAATTTCATTTTAAAGAGGAAAATGTGATCTCTTACCATTTATTTTATAAGTGGAATCAAGAATAAATATAAAAGAGAAACTATTTAAGTGTAGAAGATGACATTTTACTCTCTAACTTTAGAAGATTCAGATCCTGTTGTTATATATAGCTTACTTAACGCTTACCCTCCATATATTGTAGATGTCAACCCACTTCACGTTTCTAGTCAACAACATACAAACTTTCTAAAATTTGCAAATTTAATTTCACTATTAAACCAAATATTCTCTTTCTTAATCAATTAAACGCATTTAACTGAGTCAGTGTTGATTTATTAATGTTCAAATTTATATCTATTTGTAGTTTTGTAATCCTAAAAGATGAGATGGGTCAAATTCTGCGGTAAAGCCTCATAACCAAAGAATTACGGCTCTGTCCTTTTCTTTTCCGTCCAATGAAAAAGAATAAGCAAAATCTCCAAATTAAAACTAAAAAACGTAAAATAATAAAAACAAAAAGAAGCTAAGTAAAGTTCAAAAAGCAACTGAAGCAGTATAATTGATTGTCTTGTATCCAAGTCCTTGAATAAAAAGACGTAAAGGAGTAGATAGGAAAATTTCAAGGATCAGCGGAATCTAGAAAGAGACATAAGTAGGCATGCACTTAACCGTGAGTGCAATAGGCAAGAAAGTGACAAGAATGACGAAGGTTTTTGAATGGAAGTGGGTAGTTGTTGGTTAAAATAATGGAATTGGACGGGAACGCATGCACAAGTGTGGCGGCCCCTCTCCCGTCCCAGATGAAGAAGGGTGAAAGTGTGACATATTTTGCGTAGATTGCGCAGCTTAATCTTCATAATTAGGGGGTGGGGCCATGCCATGAGAGTGGATTCCTAATCATATCAATTAATGATTAGGGACACCACCATAGCCGGCATTGCTAACTTTAGTTTGTGTATGCATGCTACGATAAGCCACTAGCTGCTTCATTCTGCTTTACTTGAGCAGCTATATATAAAAGAAGTAAAGAACTAAGTACTTCATTGTAAACACAATGGGTAATGTGAAGAATATCATCATAGCGTTCTTGGCACCCCTTCCATCCATCCTCTTCTACCTCTCATTCCTCAACCACTATCACTACTCACCGACTTCACACCATCCATCTCTCTGGAAATGGTGCTATGACCACCCTCTCCTGTTAGCAAATGTGCTCTTCTTTTTCAACATCAACGTCCTCTTCTGGCTCGTTGCTCTCCTCCAGTCCAGCCACTGGGTAGGCCACACTGCTCAGCTCTCTGTTTTTACTTTACTCTCATCTTTAAGTGAAACTGGTCTTTTTGGTGCAGATGATTGACCCGTATTGGACAGTGATACCGGTGATTCTTGTTCATTACTACGCATCTCACCCTGTGGCTCAATATGATTGGTGGAGGTCGAGGATCCTGATCGTGTTGACATGGGTGTGGAGTATGAGGCTCCTTCACAACTACTTGAGGCGAGAGAATTGGCAATGGGGTCAGAGGCAGGATTGGCGCTTCACTGAAATGGCCCGCCAATACGGAACCCATTGGTGGTGGGCTTCCTTCTTCGCCATCTACCTTCCTCACCAGATCTTTCTCATTGCATTATCCCTCCCCATGTATGTTGTCCACTCCTCCGTGGATCAGCCTCTCACCATGTGGGACATGGTAGCGCTTCTTCTCTGTGTATCCGGCATTGCCATCGCCTTCCTTGCAGACACACAGCTCCACAACTTTGTGAAGCTAAGAGAAGGTGGCGAAGCAGTGGTTCCTGTCCTTGAGACTGGGCTGTGGTATTATTCACGCCATCCGAATTACTTCGGGGAGCAGGTGTGGTGGTGGGGGGTATTTGTGTTTGCGTGGAGCATGGGACATGGATGGACCTTTGTAGGAGCATTCAGCAATAGCATGTGCTTGGCTTATGTCACAAAGCTTGTGGAGGATCGAATGCTGAAGCAAGGTTACAGAACAGAGGCTTATACCCTTTATCAGCGCACAACTTCGGTTTGGGTCCCTTGGTTCAAGTCCCACCACCTTAAAACTAAGAATGCTTGACCTTTGCTTATTTCATCTTCATCCCATCCTAACCACAGATTAAGTGGCTGGCTGGGGTGTTGGATTCCAATTTGCTATAAATTTTAATTACTTTTCTGTTTCCATGTCAACTCAACTGGACCATATGATACCTTTTGAGCCTCTAAGGGTGTGTTTGGAAAACTCGTTGGAAGAGAAGAAGCACGTTTAGACTTCTTGAAAGCTTCAACTTTTGGTTTGGCAAATCTTTTTTTCATGAACGTGCTATGACCACCCTCTCCTGTTAGCAAATGTGCTCTTCTTTTTCAACATCAACGTCCTCTTCTGGCTCGTTGCTCTCCTCCAGTCCAGCCACTGGGTAGGCCACACTGCTCAGCTCTCTGTTTTTACTTTACTCTCATCTTTAAGTGAAACTGGTCTTTTTGGTGCAGATGATTGACCCGTATTGGACAGTGATACCGGTGATTCTTGTTCATTACTACGCATCTCACCCTGTGGCTCAATATGATTGGTGGAGGTCGAGGATCCTGATCGTGTTGACATGGGTGTGGAGTATGAGGCTCCTTCACAACTACTTGAGGCGAGAGAATTGGCAATGGGGTCAGAGGCAGGATTGGCGCTTCACTGAAATGGCCCGCCAATACGGAACCCATTGGTGGTGGGCTTCCTTCTTCGCCATCTACCTTCCTCACCAGATCTTTCTCATTGCATTATCCCTCCCCATGTATGTTGTCCACTCCTCCGTGGATCAGCCTCTCACCATGTGGGACATGGTAGCGCTTCTTCTCTGTGTATCCGGCATTGCCATCGCCTTCCTTGCAGACACACAGCTCCACAACTTTGTGAAGCTAAGAGAAGGTGGCGAAGCAGTGGTTCCTGTCCTTGAGACTGGGCTGTGGTATTATTCACGCCATCCGAATTACTTCGGGGAGCAGGTGTGGTGGTGGGGGGTATTTGTGTTTGCGTGGAGCATGGGACATGGATGGACCTTTGTAGGAGCATTCAGCAATAGCATGTGCTTGGCTTATGTCACAAAGCTTGTGGAGGATCGAATGCTGAAGCAAGGTTACAGAACAGAGGCTTATACCCTTTATCAGCGCACAACTTCGGTTTGGGTCCCTTGGTTCAAGTCCCACCACCTTAAAACTAAGAATGCTTGACCTTTGCTTATTTCATCTTCATCCCATCCTAACCACAGATTAAGTGGCTGGCTGGGGTGTTGGATTCCAATTTGCTATAAATTTTAATTACTTTTCTGTTTCCATGTCAACTCAACTGGACCATATGATACCTTTTGAGCCTCTAAGGGTGTGTTTGGAAAACTCGTTGGAAGAGAAGAAGCACGTTTAGACTTCTTGAAAGCTTCAACTTTTGGTTTGGCAAATCTTTTTTTCATGAACGCAGAAGTGATTTTGCTACCAAAACCAACGTTTACAAGAAGCAACTATTTTTAGCTTCTGCGTTTTCGTAACGAGTTTTTAGCCATGGATACTAACCATTTATTTATCTTTTACCAACTTTATCCTTCATGTATGTTATTATATTATTTATAAAATTCTTTTTATTTCTATTTATATGAGCTCTATTTTTTTATTATTTATTATTTTTATTTTTTTTAACTGTTTGTTTGATATTATAATAATTGTTAATTGTGATTTTTGTGTATTATGTTTGTTATTATCTTTTTATAATATGATTTATTGATTCTATTAGGTAAAGTAAATTAAATTAACTATTAACTATAAATAATAATAATAATAATAAACATACTAAAAAAAGAGTACTAAAAATACTAAAAATATACTATATAAAAAGATCATAAAATATTTTCAGATTTGTTTCAATTACTATAAAGTTAAAATTTAATTTTTTATTATTTTTAGTACTCTCTTTTATAATTGTAATTCTCATATACTATGTTTTAGTGTAATTTTTTATAACATAGATTATGATTCTATTAAAAAAATAAATTAACTAAAAAATTAATCATAGATAATAATAAAATCATAAACGTTGGATTCCAAATTAATATTAAGAATAAGATTATTGAGAGTACTGGAATAAGAGTACGATGTAAAAAAATACTAAAGTAACATTCTTAGTTAATACTTAAAAAAAATGTAACATATTTAATTAAATATTCTTTTATATATATATCTAAAATTTATATTGTTTTATTTTTATTTAAAAATATATTTTATCTATTTTTATATGTTATTTTTATTTTAGTAAGTAAATATTAATTTTATTATAAAATTAATTAATAAGATCTATTTAAATATCTAAATTAGAATGATAGGATAATATAAAAAAATTATTTAAGTTGAGGTCTATTTTAGTAATTTTTTATCTAAAAGTGATTTTGAATGGTATAAGCCAAACAACATTTATTTTACTATAATCAATTTTGATACAAAAATTACCAAACATAAATCACTTTAACACAAACTTACTTTTTATCAAAATCAAGTTTGCAAAATCAATTTTATACAAATTCTCGTTTACAAACTGTAATCCAAACACACACTAAGTCTCTAACACAAGATAATTAACGACAAAAAAAGTGTTGAATTTACACCCGTGATCACGGGAATAAAATATTACAGAAACCCGCACGATCTCACTTGGTTTAGTTTATTATCCATAGCTTCAGGATCACATGTCCATAATTCAATCTCTAAGCGATGTCTTCTTTCTTTTCTTCCATAAAAAGAAAAGCTAAATTGCCTACCTAATTAGCAGTTCAATGATCGCAATTAATCCTGAAGCCTCTGTAAAATCCCATTACAATCTGCGTAATCTTCTAACAAAAAATGGAGAGTTCATCAAGCTGGCAAGCTCACTTATTTATAATATACTATATAGTCTTAGAAGTTAGAACCCTAACATTCATCTTCATTCAAAAGCAGTTATTGACGCCGGGACGTCGCTTGGGTCACCAATCTTGGCGAGGTTAACAACCCCACTATGGGGACATAGTTTAGATTCATCAATTTTGACGAGGTTAGCAATCCCACTATGGTGAAAATAGCCATAAACCCACTTTGGTTGGCCAAACCAAGGATGTACCTCTTACTTTCAAAGAGCCTAGAGGAAAATAAGCACACAGCTTATTTTATATTCAAATAAACTTCAACTCTCGTCTTCTATTACCCTTGCAGTATTCAAGTTTCGACAAACTACTAAAGTTTCTCCACAATCGGGTGGAACTTCTTCAATAGCATAGTCAACCTCACCTTTCTCCTCTTGCTCCTAAATTGGTTCTTCATTAACCTCTTCCTCGACAAGAGTGATAACCCTTTGGTTTGGACAATCAGCAGTAATATGCCCAAAACCTTGACATTTGAAGCATTTTCTACCTGATGATCCACGCTCCTTGTTGCCTTTAAAAAATCCTGCCTTCACTTCTTGTTGAACATCAAGGATGACTTTTTTGTTCTTCGACGATTGAGTGTTATTCCTTTGTGTTCTTTGCTTTTCAATCTTTAATGACAGCCTAATGACATCATCCAAGGTCCAATATAGTTGCAGCTGAACGACATCAGAAATTTTTGTGTTCACTCCTCCAAGATAACGAGCAATTGTTTGTTCTTCAAGTTCTTGAATGTCACACTTTATAAGCAGCTCTTCGAAGTCCATTGTATATTCTAAACTGACGCCGGGACGTCCGATTGGGCCACCAATCTTGGCGAGGTTAACAACCCCACTATGGTGAAAATAGCCATAAACCCACCTTGGTCGGCCAAGCCAAGGATGCACCTCTTATTCTCAAAGAGCCTAGAGGAAAATAAGCACACAGCTTATTTCATATTAAAAAATCTACTTCAACTTCTATTTCATAAATAAAAGGTACATGAATTATTTATACTAGTGGAAGAAAGAAAAGCCTTCATAACTTGGACGATGTGGGACTAATTCATGACACAAAATTCACTATCCTAAACAATATGGGACTTGTATTCCCTTATTACAATTAACTAATATAATTAACCTACTAACTCTACTTGCTCCTGCGTCATTCTCCCTGGGTTGAAAGAACTCTTGCGTGAAAAGACTTGTGATAGCAGATGATCTCCTTGATGAATCCACACCAAAGACCCACACTCACAAATCAGATACAATTTTACAAGATCCGTGGCAGCAGACGATCGCATTGATGAATCCACACCAAAAAGATTCCATTGGCGAATCCACGCCAAAAACCTGCGCCACAAATAAAAAAAAATTCTACTAAAGCAAGGTGAAGACCACGAGGACTGACCTTGCTCTGATACCAAAATGACACCGGGACGTCGCTTGGGTCACCAATCTTGGCGAGGTTAACAACCCCACTATGGGGACATAGTTTGGATTCACCAATCTTGGCGAGGTTAGCAACCCCACTATGGTAAAAATAGCCATAAACACACCTTGGTTGGCCAAACCAATGATGTACCTCTTACTCTCAAAGAGCCTAGAGGAAAATAAGCACACAGCTTATTTTATATTCAAATAAACTTCAACTTTCGTCTTCTATTACCCTTGCAGTATTCAAGTTTCAACAAACTACTAAAGTTTCTCCACAATCGGGTGGAACTTCTTCAATAGCATAGTCAACCTCACCTTTCTCCTCTTGCTCCTGAATTGGTTCTTCATTAACCTCTTTCTCGACAAGAGTGATAACCCTTTGGTTTGGACAATCAGTAGCAATATGCCCAAAACCTTCACATTTGAAGCATTTCCTACCTGATGATCCACGTTCCTTGTTGCCTTTAAAAAATCCTGTCTTCACTTCTTGTTGAACATCAAGGATGACTTCTTTGTTCTTCGACGACTGAGTGTTATTCCTTTGTGTTCTTTGCTTTTCAATCTTTAATGACAGCCTAATGACATCATCCAAGGTCCAATATGGTTGCAGCTAAACGACATCAGAAATTTCTGTGTTCAGTCCTCCAAGATAACGAGCAATTGTTTGTTCTTCAGGCTCTTGAATGTCACACTTCATAAGCAGCTCTTCGAAGTCCATTGTATATTCTAAACTGACGCCAGGACGTCCGCTTGGGCCACCAATCTTGGCGAGGTTAACAACCCCACTATGGGACATAGTTTAGATTCACCAATCTTGGCGAGGTTAGCAACCCCACTATGGTGAAAATAGCCATAAACCCACCTTGGTCGGCCAAGCCAAGGATGCACCTCTTACTCTCAAAGAGCCTAGAGGAAAATAAGCACACAACTTATTTCATATTCAAAAATCTACTTCAACTTCTATTTCATAAATCAAAGGTACATGAATTATTTATACTAGTGGAAGAAAGAAAAGCCTTCATAACTTGGACGATGTGGGACTAATTCATAACACAAAATTCACTATCCTAAACAATATGGGACTTGTATTCCCTTATTACAATTAACTAATATAATTAACCTACTAACTCTACTTGCTCCTGCGTCATTCTCCCTGGGTTGAAAGAACTCTTGCGTGAAAAGACTTGTGATAGCAGATGATCTCCTTGATAAATCCACACCAAAAGATCTCCTTGATGAATCCACACCAAAGACCCACACTCACAAATCAGATAAAATTTTACAAGATCCGTGGCAGCAGACGATCGCGTTGATGAATCGACACCAAAAAGATTCCATTGGCGAATCCACGCCAAAAACCTGCACCACAAAGAAAAAAAATTCTACTAAAGCAAGGTGAAGGCCACGAGGACCGACCTTGCTCTGATACCAAACTGATGCCGGGACGTTGCTTGGGTCACCAATCTTGGCGAGGTTAACAACCCCACTATGGGGACATAGTTTAGATTCACTAATCTTGGCGAGGTTAGCAACCCCACTATGGTGAAAATAGCCATAAACCCACCTTGGTTGGCCAAACCAAGGATGTACCTCTTACTCTCAAAGAGTCTAGAGGAAAATAAGCACACAGCTTATTTTATATTCAAATAAACTTCAACTCTCGTCTTTTATTACCCTTGCAGTATTCAAGTTTCGACAAACTACTAAAATTTCTCCACAATCGGGTGGAACTTCTTCAATAGCATAGTCAACCTCACCTTTCTCCTCTTGCTCCTAAATTGGTTCTTCATTAACCTCTTCCTCAACAAGAGTGATAACCCTTTGGTTTGGACAATCAGCAGCAATATGCCCAAAACCTTAACATTTGAAGCATTTCCTACCTGATGATCCACGCTCCTTGTTGCCTTTAAAAAATCCTGTCTTCACTTCTTGTTGAACATCAAGGATGACTTCTTTGTTCTTCGACGACTGAGTGTTATTCCTTTGTGTTCTTTGCTTTTCAATCTTTAATGACAGCCTAATGACATCATCCAAGGTCCAATATGGTTGCAGCTGAACGAGATCAGAAATTTCTGTGTTCAGTCCTCCAAGATAACGAGTAATTGTTTGTTCTTCAGGCTCTTGAATGTCACACTTCATAAGCAGCTCTTCGAAGTCCATTGTATTTTCTTCCACAGATAACGACTTTTGCCTCATATTATGAAATTTGATGAAGGTGTCTTGCCTGTAATGTTCAGGAAGGAACTTGCGCTTGAGCTCACGGCGCATTTTATCCCATGTCTTGATCTTTCTTCTTCCTTCTCTTTCTCGCTGACGCTTGAGATTTTCCCACCAAACTGACACATGCTTCTTCAACTTGATTGCTACAAGCTTCACGCGTTTGTCATCTGGAATGTCTTTTAACTCAAATACTCTTTCCACTGTGCAAAGCCAGTCGATGAAATTATCTGGTTAGAGTCTCCCTTCAAACTCAGGAACATCAATTTTGATTCCTAAGTCTTTAACTTTGTGAGTCATGTTGTGTCGTGCTCTTTGTGTGGAAAAATCTTCAGATGAAGAAGAATAATAAAATGGATTTGTATTATCTTCTTCACTAGAAGAACTGTCATCACTCTTCCTACCATGATTATTTTGAGCAGCTTCATGTTTTGCAAGTTGCTCTTGCAACTCCTTAACTTGACGGCGTAACTCCTCCATTTCAATCTCTTGAGTAGTTCTACGCTTTGGAGCCATCTTTTACTACTATGCAATGAGGTTGATGCTTGGTATCGATGTTATGATGATGCACAATGATGATGGGAATGCACCAATGATTATGGGAATGAATGATAATCACCAACAGAAAAGACACCAAAAGAAGAGAAAAGAACAATATTACCCGAAACTTCGCAGTAAACAATCCGTACTGACGGCGGCTCGTACCAACAGCAAGAGAACCGCATTAAAGACCGTACCCACGAACCAAATAAAATTTTACTGGAGCAAGTCGAGGACCAACCTTGCACTGATACCAAACTGACGTCGGGACGTCCGCTTGGGCCACCAATCTTGGCGAGATTTACAACCCCACTATGGTGAAAATAGCCATAAACCCACCTTGGTCGGCCAAGCCAAGGATGCACCTCTTACTCTCAAAGAGCCTAGAGGAAAATAAGCACACAGCTTATTTCATATTCAAAAATCTACTTCAACTTCTATTTCATAAATAAAAGGTACATGAATTATTTATACTAGTAGAAGAAGGAAAAGCCTTTATAACTTGGACGATGTGGGACTAATTTATAACACAAAATTCACTATCTTAAACAATATGAGACTTGTATTCCATTATTACAATTAACTAATATAATTAACCTCAGTTATTACTAAAGAGTATGGTAATTAATTTCATTTAACAAGCCATTAAAAAAGAAAACATACTTTTACTAGAAAAATATTTAATTTATTTTCATAGAAGGATATCACTTAAAAATATTATAAAAATGTATAATTTATATATAAAAAAATAGGGCAATTTACCCAAATAAATAAAGTAGATGAAATCTTTACTCAAATATACAAAATATAAACATGTTACATGCATGTGCAATTTTCTATTTCTATGTAATCCGTGGGAAGCAACCACGGTTTCTAATTTCTACATAAACCGTGGCTGCCTAAGACGGATTATGATTGTTTTGTGTTGTGTGTAAGCCGTGGCAAGTAGCCACGGATTACGAAGAGAAGAAGGAAGCCATAAACGGTGGCAGGCTCCCACGGTTTATGAAGATGACTAGATGGTGATAAAACGTTGTGGGAGGGAGAGGGAGAGGGACTGATATACTGATCAGTAGTCAGTACTATCCATTAGAAGAGTTTCAGAATTTGATTGGAAAAAAAGAAAAAAAATTAATTTTTTTTATATCTTATTCGATAAAAACGTATCTAATATTTCTTATTTTTTTATTAATGGTTTTAAAATGATTAAAATGAATAATTAAGCTAAGTTTTTTAGATCTTATTCAATAAAAATATATCTAACATATTAGTTCAAAATATGATCTCTTGTAGGGTTTTAGATGTGTGGGTTAATAATTAAAACCCTTAAGATTTATTTTTTGGATTTTAAAATTAAAATTTTTAATTTTACTGAATATAATTTTTGGATGTATATTTAAATGATAATCTTTTAATAATTAAAAATGCTAGAACTAAAACAGAAATTTTAAATTTTAAATTTCAGTTTTATTTAGTTTGTATTTTGAATATGTATTTAATTTTAAAAAGACACTAAATCTATTTAAATGTGTTTATTTCAATTTTTTTTAAATTATTATAATAAAAAACTAAATAAAGGATCACATTTAAAGGATTCCTTAGTCTTCAAAAGTCTCTTTTATCTTAATATTTTACGAATTAAAATGCTTCTGAAAAATCACTAGAGAAGAAAACATATGATTTTAAACTTCTGTAAATATGAAGTTGATATACAATATATTTCATATTTAAGTAATAAAGTTTTAAATCAAGAATCCTTTAAAGATTCATTATTTAGTTACTATTTTTATTTTATACACGAGTTTATATTAAGCAGAATACTCATCCCAATCCAAAATCAAATCATGTCCCCATTGACAATAAATACGCCATTGGTATTTAAACTTTATAAAAAAAAATTCCATTCCTCAAGGCTTCTATTCTATGTATGTAAAGAAAGTGTAGTTCAACTCATGCATATAGCATGCTAATGGTGCTAACTGCTAATGCAAATAAACTTCAATCAGAATTATGTTCTTTCACACTATATTAAGCAAACAAAATTTAATAGGAGCCCACTCACTCATCATATGATTGAGATTCTGTCTTTTTTTTTTTTCTTTTTTTTCACCCAAATTCTAAAACTCTTCTAATGGATAGTACTGACTACTGATCAGTATATGAGTCTCCTCTCCCTCTCCCTCCCACAACGTTTTATCACCATCTAGCCATCTTCATAAACCGTGGAAACCTGCTAAGATTTATGGCTTCCTTCTTCCCTTCGTAATCCGTGGCTACTTGCCACGGTTTATACACAACACAAAACAATCATAATCCATCTTAGGCAGCCACGCACATGCACGTAACATGTTTCTGTTTTGTGTATTTGAGTAAAGATTTCATCTACTTTATTTATTTGGGTAAATTACCCAAAAAAATATGACACATATATTTTTTTCTACAAATATAATATATAGATGAATAGATAAGATGAACGTGGACAAAGGGTGAAGTAGTGGTCAATGAATGTGATGTGAGCTCAATCATGTAGCCTTAGGAATATCCTTTGCCAATCAGCAAATTTTTTCTTTATTTGTTATTTGTTTTTGGGTGACGGTTCACATTGTGTGGATCCATATCCACGGAGGCAACAGTGGAGTCAACATGAGTTTGATGGAAATCAGCAACCCGTGAACCGACTCAACTCAAGTATAGTTTAGTAGCAGCACCCAAATCACCGTTGAATCAGCGATGAATTACACTGCTGCTGCGTTGGCCATACTGTGTTGGCTTTGCATCTGCACACCGAAGGAGGCAGAGGGAGCTGACAAGAAGCTTCGGTTTGGGAAAAATGGAGAGTTCAAGATTTTACAGGTTGCAGATATGCACTTCGCCGACGGCAAGAAAACCCGCTGCCTCGACGTCTTGCCTTCTCAATATCGTTCCTGCACTGACCTCAACACCACTTCCTTCATTCAAAGGATGATTCTGGCTGAGAAACCCGACCTTATTGTCTTCACTGGGGATAATATCTTTGGATTTGATTCCTCCGATTCGGCTAAATCAATGGATGCCGCATTTGCTCCTGCAATTGCTTCCAACATTCCCTGGGTCGCTATTCTCGGCAACCACGATCAGGAAGGATCCCTTTCCAGGGAGGGAGTCATGAAATACATTGTTTCCATGAAAAACACTTTATCTCAAGTCAATCCTCCGCAAGTACACCTTATTGACGGTTTCGGCAACTATAACCTACAAGTTGGAGGCGTTCAAGGCTCTGCTTTTGGAAATAAGTCGGTGCTCAATTTGTACTTTCTTGATAGTGGAGATTACTCAAAGGTTCCTTTCATTCCTGGCTATGGTTGGATCAAACCCTCGCAGCAGCTTTGGTTCCAAAGAACATCTGAAAAGCTTCAGGTACATTGAAAATTAAAGATCCAGTGAACAGTTTCATCTGTTTCTCGTTTCAATAACGGTTTTTATTTACTCTTTGCTTGCTCTGCAGAAAGAATACAAGAAGGCACCACTGCCTCAGAAACAGTCTGCTCCTGGTCTTGCATACTTTCACATCCCATTGCCTGAATATGGTAGCTTTGACTCATCAAACTTTACAGGTGTGAAGCAAGAACCGATTAGCTCTGCTTCTGTCAATTCTGGCTTCTTCACAACACTGGTTGAAGCAGGAGACGTGAAGGCTGTTTTCACTGGCCACGATCACGTGAATGACTTCTGTGGCCAGTTAACTGGTATACACCTTTGTTATGCCGGGGGATTCGGATATCATGCTTACGGGAAAGCTGGTTGGTCAAGGAGAGCAAGAGTAGTGGTTGCTAACTTGGAGAAAACAGAGAATGGTGCTTGGCAAGATGTCAAGTCTATTAAAACATGGAAACGCCTCGATGATCGACATCTTACAAAAATTGATGGTCAGGTCTTATGGAGCAACAGTTTTTCTGGTGAGATTAACAATTCTCTTACTCTATTCCGTGTTCTTAAACTTGTGCTATACTCTTAAAAGGTTGGAACCTGTCGGCACAGACTCAGGATATGAAGAAAATGTGCTCTGTAATTGTTTCTCTGCATATCTGAGTTTAGAAAAATTATACAATAGGAAAAAAGATGACAATTTGTTTGACGGGATTTGAAAGCTATAAGCTGAACTTGGTTACTGAGTCTAGGATATAAATAATGTGCAGATTAACTCGATTTCTTTTATTACAATTATGTCCATTATATGATGGTTTCTGCTTCTTTACTTACTTATGCTGTTTAAAGCAATAATAAGCACGAGTTATTTCAAATTTCCGTTACTCGTTAGTCTAGGCATTGTTGCTAATTAGAAGATGGATATGTATAACAAGTATAGTTGAAATCAAAATTGATGAGTTTCTCATGAACATTACTACGTTGAACATTAATTAGCATTCTTTTTTCACCCTACTTTTTCTCGATGAACATACACGGAACCTAAAAGTATATAGTATGAGCTTGTTTATCATATTCTCTGAGTTGCATGAACAAATGATAATTTCTTTTCCCAATTATGTTTGAAACAAGAAGCGTTTATTATTCCATGATAGTGCTATTGAAGAAATTGTTATTTGCAACTTCTTAAGATTATAGCTTCTTGATAAATTTTTCTGTTTTTATTCTGTCTCCTTTGATTCAATTGTTTATTCTGGTTTCTGTTGTAACAGGGAACCGCAGGAAGAAGCATGATGGTGGCTCTTAAAAACCTCTACTTTGGAGGGCCTCACGGGCAACTATTATACGTATATTTTCATCAGTGTAACCTCTGTTATTCATATTTATGTGATCAAGTCCTATAATTAGATGTAGCAATACAGGATCACTTGGAAAAGAATAAACGAAAGAAAGTTCATGATCTTGCTGCAACCGTGTATGCTATGCAATTGCAACTATGTAACCACATGTAGAACACTATTGTTTAAAATTGCTTTTGCAGATGGAATCATCAATCATCATGAAGAGAAGTTTTGTTTGTTTTTACAAGTTTTTGATGGAGTGATCTAATAGGAAGCGAATGTAGATTTCTAAGTGCATGGTCATTTATGCTATCTCATATTCACAGCTCAAAATTCATCAAGCTTGATTGGCAAGCTAGGCACACAGCAGAAGAGGAGCATCATTTTATACCAATGCTTGGTGAAATTAAACTATGGCTTAGCTTCACATAAATCAATTATATAATTTGTAGCAGGGATAGTAAGTAGTGTTAGTTGTATTATTTGTGTATAGCGATGGTAGTGGTACAAGGATATTATTAAGCAAGTCAACGATTACTTCAAGTGACAATGAATGTTGGTTCACTTTACTGAGTCTTGATAAGAGCATCTATAGGCCTTTGATTAACCCAAAAACACGTTGGATAGGTAAATTTGTGTTCTTTCATTAGACTTTTTGTAGTGGAGTCTGCTTTTCGTTATTTCAGAGCATCGGCAAAATGTCAAGTAAAGATTCAGCAGGTTAACAAGGACGCGAGATCCCCACCTCTATGCTAGTTACCTGAACTTACATTCATGGCATCTATAGATTTATTAGATAGGTGTTTGTACATCGAATTATCATGCATTCTGTGCATGATATAGAAGTAGTAACCATGTTACAATTTCTTTCAACTCACATGCATAGATGACAGACCCTCCTTCCTAATCACTTGGGTTAAACAAATGCAGCAATGTTTCCCCCAGGATTGCAATCTCATCCGATCCATAGTTGTTCTTACTTCTACTTCTTACTTGCCAGTGTTGTCATCACTTGGGGGTGAAAGCCTGTAGTTGATGAGAGATGATACAATCAGCTTAGAAAAAGAAAGATTAAAATGGTGAGCATATATGTAGTAGGTGGGTTGTGAGGACTTACAGCAAAAATGGTAGCATGGCCGGGATCAGCAAGGTGGGCAAAGAGGTTGTCAATGGGACCAGTGCCGGTGTAGATGTGCTGGAACCAAGCACCCATGACAGCCAACATGGCGAGCCTGCCATTCTTGATCTCCTTAGTTCTCAATTCCTTGATCTTTTCAGGAGAGCCAGTGCCCCATCCGAGAGGGTCAAACCAGAGGCCACCGGGGTAACCAACATCGGTGCCAGTGAGCTTGTTGTTTGGGAAAATGGGGTCGGTATTGACACAGCCTGGCTTGATGATGTCAGCCCACCTCCTTCCCTCTGCCCATCCAATGAAGATGAGCTCAACTATGAAGAGCGTGGTTGTGTCCGTGAAGTACTCCTGTTCTCCAGCTGTGTACCACGATGGCGTGTTGAGCACGCCAATCTTTGTTAGGAATTCAGGAATGAAGATGCCCGCAGCACCCAGCATTGCCCACCTGCAGTGCACCAGCTCTGCCTGCACATTCCATCTCAGGCTCTCAGGATCAGACCCCAGACCAAGTGGATCAAACCCAAAGTCTCCAGGAAGGGTGCCATCAAGCCATGGAGGAGGCGTGCTTCCCGGGAACCACAGGGGTCTCTCAGGGTCAGCCGCTGCTGCACATACTCTTGTGCTCGATACTCCTCTAACGCCTGCTGCCTGCTTAGCCGCCCTCTTCAACTTCCTCCCACTTAGGAATGAAGCTTTTGTGTTTGGACTAGAGATGCCAACAGCTGCAATGGCAGAGGAAGCATAAGCGGAAGCCATGATTGGAGTGTGTATGCAATGTGGAATCTGGAGGGAGCCTCTTATCTCAAAAGATAGGAGGGCCAATCTGTGAGATAGCGAGTTGCCATGTGGCAGTAAGAATCTCATTCTCATGGGATAGGTATACGTGGAAATCTGGTGCTTCTCGTTCACACGCTCCAAACTCCCAAATGCTTTTGGCTTGCATTAAAAAAATCTCTCAGCCCCTCACCAACACCACAAAAC
>NC_029790.2:20686577-20694727 GCF_000816755.2 Arachis ipaensis | reverse complement strand
ATAAATTATTTAATAAAATCCGTTAGCTTTGGATTAAATTCTTCCAAAATATGGAAATTTATAAAATAAAAAAGTCATAATCTAATTGCCTTTAAATTAATATAGTAGAACTTACCGATAAAAGTTACAAATTAATTTTTTTTTTTGTTACTTTACAATTTTCTCAGTTTAAAGAATATTCTTTTCTTAGCTTCTAAATTCTAATTACACCCTCGGCCTCTTTCAACGCATTTAGTATTAGTATTCAGCATCAAGGGTCTATGTATTATTGAACAGTACAGTCTTTCCAATGGTTAGTATTTTGTTGCTACCGACTCTTTATGTTCAATTCACTGCAGAATGCAGATGACAGTAATATTGGCGTTTTGACATATCGATTCTGAGCAGTTTAGGACCCGCTTTTGTGAAGTAGGAAAATCTGGGAACAAATTAAAGGATAATGAATGGGAAGACTTTTATTATTCCACTTTTCTTACTGTTCTTAATGCACCTGATCGATGTGAACCTAACCTATACGTATATGACCTGAAATCGAAAAAGCTCTTCTATTCAAATCGACTAGGTATTAATTATATATTCACAGTTTAAAACAAAAACAAGATTTCAGATGTTAATTGACACTACAATTTTACGTATATGGTTATATATACATACCTGAATTTAACGTTTTGAAGATCTTTACTACACCCATGCGCCCATGCCTCGATCTCATGATTAAGCCATCTTGTCTCTGTGTTAGAATTTTTAGTTGTGGACTTCTTTTTTCTTCTTAATTCTAATCCTCGTAAAGATCTAATTAGAAAGTGAAAAGACTCAAATAAAACATCACATAAGCCACAAAAAGACACTGCCAAAACTAGGGTGCACGCGAATCGGATCGGATTGGATATAAATCTCGATCTGATTTGTATTAAAATTATCGCATTAGATTCAATATCCACAATTTTTAAGTTTGGATTTCATCCAATCTGACCCGCAATTTGCATATCAGATCGGATATCGGATATATCTGCAAAACATAAAAATATTTTTAATAACTTGTTTTTATTAAAAAAATATTAATAAATTTTTTTTATTCTTTTAAATATGTTTACTCTTAAAATAATATAAAACATATTTTTTTAAGTAATAAAATTAAAATAATACAACATATATAATAATTATTAGTTAAAATAAAGTATAAAAAAAATATTTACTTATTTATTTATTTATTTTTGCGGATTTGCGGATATACGGATACCTACATATAATTCGCAATCCAATCCTATAAATGTGCGGATTAGATCTATATTTATACAATTTTCGAATCGAATTTGAATAAATACCGCAAATATGTGAATCGGATTTCAATCCCACCTATGAACACCCTAACCAAAACCGAAAAGATCATGAAAACAAAACACAAATATCATAAACATCAATATAAGCAAGTGAGTCTAGCAACATATAGAACACAATTAATACAAAAACTGGGCATCACCAAAGATGTAGTATCATAGGTCACGTCCACGTCAATCCTTACTTGCAACATGAAAGAATGCCATTCCAACTCCCAATGACAGTTTCAGTACTCTCCTTGATTATATACAAATAGTGTCTAATTCTCGTACTTAGACTTTTTGGTGGTTAAGACTTAATCGCTAAATATATATGTATATGATAAGGAAAACAACAATATTAGGTAATCAAGAAGTTACCAACCAAAAACCAGCCAAATATTTTTGGATAAATTCAAAATTTCTACGTGGATGGTGTTTATACTAGGCATTAGGATGCTTCTTCTACTAAGTATCAAAATGTTTCTTTTTCATACTAAATAGATCTTTTTTTATAATTGAGATAAAAAGCAATTAATATAAAATATTATAAATTAAAAATAAATAAAATTAATTAAATATAATTATAAATTAGTTAAATTGTTTACTTTTTGGCTCATCAGCTCTTGGTTCATATACTTTTCGTAACGAAAAAATCTACACTTGTATCTAATTCCTTTAACAACTAACGAATTCATTACCTTTATCTCTAAAAAGATCAGACAAAACGTGTGTTTTTAAAAACTAAATCTTCAAACAAATATTATTCCTCAACCACTACTCGTTAATAGATCCGTATCTCACCCTCTGGGATCCCACAAGATTGAGCTAATAATCAATGCAATAATGGCAGGTGATGGAGATGGTTAAAACCTCAGAAGATGCTTGCTCTTTCTTCGTTCTCTTCTATTGATTCTATTTGTTCTAAGAGAAATCCAAGCTATACTAATAATGTGCTAGCTAGAACCAAACAATAAAGAGGTCAGACACCTTCAATAAGAAGTCCCGGTCCCGTATATCGGTCACTTGTAATGCTATGCATATGGTTTATTATAATATAAAGTTGATTACATAGTAATCAGTATGGTAAATTTGTAATTCTATCTAATATTTGGTGTTGCATGTAATATAATTATGCATACAAGAAGTAGATAGCTATAGAGCAATTGTCCGGTGAAGAATTACCAATTCAATGCTGTAATGTAATGAGAAGCACAAGAACAATGTAATGTGTTCAACTCCCACATGCATGTTATCATGGACACTCAATTCGAGACCCATGGTACGTCACAGTGTGGAACGGAAGATGCTTCGTACACATTACATTCTCTTGTTCCTTTCAAATTCGGTGCAATAACAAAACAAAAATCACACAAATGGAAAGGATCGGAAAACACAAGGCATGTGAGAGATCGAGATCTATCAGCTATAGCACAGTTTCTCTGATCTAGGAATCAATTAAAACCTTGATGTACTTGCAAAACCAGTTTAGGTTTTGCATTTAACAAGGCACCATAAATGTTCGTATAGTGCAGTACTTTTCACTACATAATGTTGTTTACGACTCTTTCAATTCTTCTTCGATACTAATCTATTTGTTTTCCCTTTTATATCAATAATAAATAGATAAAACGTTTATAAATTTAAAATGTGTTCAAATAATATATATGTATGTATGCATTGTGTGGTCATCACTTACTATTATTATTATTATTATTATTTTATTACCGGACCACCACGCCAGCAACATATATGATATATACAAATTAAACCACTCTGATATGGTCTCTCTGGTCCTCTACTTTTTTGGCCGGCTGCATGGTCCTCACACGCATTTATTTAATGTACATGCATCTATCTAATCCGTTATCTTATCATTTTGATTAAAAAGACAAACAAAATCTACTGCAGAGGAGGGATCTACCATTTTTGCGAAAACTTCTGCGACATATATCACACTTGCTAGCTATATATAGTGGTCGACAAGGCCAATTAAAAGAATCTTTATTAGCGTAACAAAATTATTTCTAACATATATGTGTAACACTTACTTTATTTTATATATATCTTAATTAATTAGGCCATGTTACCTTAGCTTACTCGCTCGCTGCTTTATGGCAACAGTAGAGTATCAGTCAACTTCCATATTGTAACTCATAGAACCTAAAACCCTAAAATTAAAAGATCTCACAAATTAGCTTGGCCTTCATTCTTAAACAAGAATGGTTTTAAAACTGGTGACAATTGACGTGTTTTCATGTGAAATTAATAATTGAGAATAGTTAGATAATAACTTAGTTAAACCTATTAAATTATATAATAATTTTTAATCATATAAAAATAATGCATACGAATTTTCGCCTTTAGCAGCATTATTTCGTGCAAAAACAATAATTCACATATACATGATGAAAAGCTGAACTCAACTTTTGTACTGAAGCAGTTCAGCAATTAATTATTTGATATGTACAACAAGAACAAGAATATATATTTATAATTTCACTTATATATATATAAGTCTAGCTACCTTTGAGTAACATTCAGTCATTGACTTTTAGCAATAATAAACCGCTGTTAGTGACTTAAACTAATTAGGCACAAGTTAATTGTACATAAGATAGAAAGCAATGAAGAATCGCCAAGCAAGCGCGCTTCCGTAATCAATAATGTAAAAGTCATATACAGAGCTTTAAATACAGCAAGGAGCTGATGATTCATCATCGCCATTTTATGTAGATAGATGATGATGATAAGGAAAACCAAAATTATAATATAAAATTTTAAAAGATACCTTAGGGTAGAAATAATATATATAGAAAAGATGAAGTGGAATAGTAATGTGGTCCATGAGAAAAAGTTTAGTACAATTATACAATGATTTGGATTGAACACTGATGTACTGCATGCGTCCAATGATCCAATTTTCAGTTAATTAATGGAAGACCGACACGGGCAAAAACTTCTGCTAACTTTATTATGGTACAGTGCTGCTTTATGTTCATCGTTCGTAAACAATAATATTGCATTTGCAACCCCCGTTGCCATCTTAATTAGCCCTAACGTCTACTTTTATAGGGTGGGGGACCCTTCATCAAAAGTCATTTGCGATATAGCCCTACTAGCTCCCCTTATTTATATACTATGACTTTATACAATCACTTTATACTCTATATTCTAATAACCTTTTAGACACCTTCTAAGTATGTCATTAACGCCACCTTTTAAGTATCGCAAATAATTTTCCTTCTTAGTCAATTTTTCATTACTATGTAAAAAGGAATTATTTATTATTTTTTAAAAAAATTTAGCTTATTATCGGAAGTATTTAATACATTTTATTTGATTTAAAGAATTAAAGAATATTTTCAAAAGAAAAAATGTAGGGAACAGCAGATTTTGTGGCTTTTAGCCATCAATTAGTCATCAATGATGTTTTTAATGGTGTGAGATTGCATATAATGGTGCAAAATCATTCAATTTCCTTTTGATGGTTAAGTGATAGCCAGAAATTTAACAAAAGTACTGGTCCTAGCACTCCTCTTTTCAAACATACCATGATCATTTATCGTACTCATTTTTTATTGGGTAATGCTAGGTAGACAAAAAAAATCAGTTAAAACTTGCCTTATTTAGTATTAATTAATTATACAACAATTAATAAATGTTAAATAAGACAAGTTACGGCTGTTTTTGACTGATTTTTTTTGTTAACAAACTTTTCCGTTTTTATTTAATTTTGACCCATCACAATAATATGTCTCGGACAACACTCATTAATTCTTTCATAAATTATTACGAATTCTACTAATATGTTAACCAATGTATAAATTAATATAAGGATAACAACCATAAAATAATTAACCTTTACCATTAACTCGTAAAGGAAAAAAGTTTAATTTGTAAATTATTGTTGCTTTTTATTAATTTAAAATCTTCTTTTATATATAAGGGACCAACCTATATATCGACTATCCTACTTTGATTGCCTCACACACTGCATGGGTTGGATTTTAAAAACGGTTATGAGCCAATAATTCTATATTTATGTTAACTACTAAAGCCAACCAGATAATTAGCAATTTATGAGATGAAGCTTTTTTTTAATGAGGTGATGTATAAGGTGATAAAGTAAAGAGTTAAATATTGTTAAATTAAGATAATAAAAATTATATATAATAGAAGTTATAAATTTAATAGTAATTAATCTCTTATTTTATTATTTTATTAATTTCTTTAGCTTTAGTTGAGAGGAATTTTTTTTCCAATTTACCATTGTACTTTGTTTCTTGAGACTTCTACAACTTAATATTATTACACGTGTTGAATCTTATGGAAGAAGAACATGCAAATGTCGTGAGAAATACCGTTAACATATAGTGATAGACGATTCTTTTATATTTTAAGAAGAAATTAAAAGGCTGTTATTAAAATACCAAAAGTATAATAATTCCAAATAATTCTGAATTGTAACTAATAATTGTTCCTTTTATACATGATTACATGAATTTATATTCCGATTTGAATTTTGTTTCAATTAAACATCAATCTATTTCACTATTCTAATTTATTTACTACGAAATAAATTCACAGTTGCAAGTTATGTGAACGTTGCATACAGGTACATATTTTTCTATAAGAAGTATAATCAAATGAAATTAATTCTATAGTCGAAATAAGATTTTAAAGAATATGAAATAAAATTTTCATGCACATTGGAAATTTATGGTCACCAGTGATCCAAGTGACCTATTTTGCCGAATCTCACAAAACTTTAGAAGTTATGGAAAACTTTAAAAGTAAAAATTACTAATAAATTTTTTTTCCTCTATTATTTTTTCTTGGACCATCAATACATATTTCCGTTCCACGGTGTAATTTGAGGCTCGCATCTCAAAAAATTTATTATTTCTATCTGCAAATATTTAAAATGTTATATAACTACTCGTATAAAAACAAAATCAATGTTATATATTCTTGCTTGTATTATGAAATATAGTTTTCTTTTTAAAAAAAGTACTGAAACAATAAATTTTTGTTCTCTCCATTAAAACATTTCCAAATTACTCAATTTTTTCATTATATTCAAGTTTTAAGACATTTGAAACACTAATGTAGAGAACGTGTATTTGTAAAAATAAGAATAATTAATATAATATATATTGTTATTGCATGTGTATATATACTTAGATTACTAGAAAATTAGATATTCTATTTATATTAAGTGAACAATTTAATGCATGTAAAAATTTATGGTTTATTTTCGATGTTTTCACCACACAAAATTCTTATATATTGTTTTAGGTACACTATCTATTGCGGTTCAATAATCTATCATTTTTCAACTTTGTATATGAGTGTTTGTATATATTTTTTTTCATAAATGATTAATGTTTGATATTCAAAATGCATGAAGAGAAAATAAAGTCGGATTTTATCTATGTCACCTAAACAAAAGACATAAAAGTACCTTATTATATTATAAACTAATTAAGTTTTAGTTTAGTATTTTTTTTTTGAAAAGTTATTTCTTTTTAGTAGCAGAATGTTTTTTATTTTATATAAAAAAAGTGATTCCAAAAAGCTTGCTATTACGATAAAATTTAATTTTATCTAAAAGTTTACATAGCAATAATGGTTTATATTTTTTAAGAAAATTAAAACTTCCGTTATGTGAATTTCAGTTAGGAACTATTGATTAAATATTATAGAAGTTTAAATTAAAAAAAATTAAATTGAACAAAATTAATTAGGAACATGTTATAATTTGATATTGCATGGTTTTTAAATTTATACTTTGAATATAGAAAGAAAAAATTTAAAATTTATTTTAAAATATCAGCAACATGTACATTAGTATGATAAAAAAAAGTATATTTTTGGATTAAAATAAATTAAAAATTCCTCTAAAATGTAAGAACATGTAAAGTTTTACCTTATATTTTTATAGTAAAAAACTATCAATTAAATAAAATCACGCACTTATTATATCATATTCTAATAAAATTATAAGTTTTAAATACCGAGTCTTGATATCTTCCTTTTTATATATTTATATAATTTTTGTTCTTAATAAAAAGATATTGAACATCAATTAAAAGTATGTTTACATACTTTTAATAGTTTGTGAACCATTAATAAATTTAACCCTCGTTGAATTTTCAAAGTGACTTTCAGAAGTAGCATGAGGTTGAATTACTAAATAAAATGTTGGTTAACTAAAGACAGTTTTTTATTATTATTAAGGTATATATATATATAATAAACAAAAGTTCGATACTTCATGCACTTACATATCCATAATAAGCTGAATATGCAAGCAAATAAGTAATAAATTACACTAGTAAAAGCAATATTCATATAGTCATCATGATTTTTTAAAGAAAAAAAATTATAATTAAACGATGTCTTGATTGCTTTTTGAAATCAAATTAAAGTTATATTATAATTTATTTATGTAACTTTCGTAATTTTTTTTCTTTAACATATTTTAAGTGTTTTATTCGTAGAAAGTTTATTATGAGTACGATTTAGTAAGTTATTTATTACTGATGATGCATTAAGGTGAGGATCAATTTAAAGAAGATAGTTGCACTTGCACATACATAAATATATATTTTATATGCATGCACTAAATAATATGCGAGACAATATCCAATGTGCTACATTAAATTTAAGACTGAATGCATGATATATGTTGCTAATAATTTAATTTTTATTTAAAACTTAGAATATTTTAATGATTGATTAGCTATGTTGCATGGTACTTATATTTTGACAACGTACATTTTACTACGCATCTAATAAAAAATGAATTTTTTTAAATTAGTTCAAAAT
>NC_029790.2:20678457-20684545 GCF_000816755.2 Arachis ipaensis | reverse complement strand
ACGTAATAAATTTTATTAGTTTAAAATTAAAATTTTTTAAAAATTATAAAATTTACATATATTTTTATTTGTTTTTAAAATTTGTGTATTTCTTATTTTCACCATGTATTCAGTATTCATGCAGAGGAATGCCAACAAACAACAAATTTTGTGATTTATAACTATTAATTAGTTATCACTGATGTTTTCAATAGTGTGAGATTACTTACTTTCTTTTTAAGTATTGGCCAATAAATTTTATTAGTTTAAAATTAAAATTTTTTAAAAATTATAAAATTTACATATATTTTTATTTGTTTTTAAAATTTGTGTATTTCTTATTTTCACCATGTATTCAGTATTCATGCAGAGGAATGTTCGAAGCCAACAAATTTTGTGATTTATAACTATTAATTAGTTATCACTGATGTTTTCAATAGTGTGAGATTACTTACTTTCTTTTTACTGGTTAAGTATTGGCCAAATTTTAATAAATATGCTGCCCCTAAACTTTCTCGTTATGCAACTTAGCTAATTATAACTCTCCAACAATAAAAAAATCCACAAGATATATTATTACATGAGAAAGCTTACCTTGGCTAAATTCTTTTGCATGGAGAAGACACGCAATGGGTGTTTGACTTATCATCATCCATCAGTTTCAAGTTAAAGGTGAAGTTAGATGTTGGTTCTTTTATTATAACTGCTTAATTTCTTCAATTATACTCTGCATATATATAATAATACGTATATAATTAGCAAGCCAAATAACTAGCATTAAAAGGAGTAGATAAAGGCAACCAATTCAATATGAGAGTCTCAGGTACGGTTTAAATGAGAATTATTGCCTTTTAGTTCATCCACAATAATAATCCTGATGATATAAACTACTAATAACCTAATTTCTCTATCAACTCTATCTACAACCTAAATATATATGCCTATTGATAGATTCTTGTTTTCCCTATTTTTGGTAAATCATATTCCGATAAATGAAATCACGAATATG
This sequence comes from Arachis ipaensis, assembly GCF_000816755.2. Lineage (NCBI taxonomy): Eukaryota > Viridiplantae > Streptophyta > Magnoliopsida > Fabales > Fabaceae > Arachis > Arachis ipaensis. The sequence goes on along the minus strand of NC_029790.2, from coordinate 20,683,557 downwards.
CTTTGTGATTATGATAGCTTTAATAATTAAGGCTCTTAAATCTACAATGTACATAACAAGAGCAATAAGCATAAGAAATATATAACAGTCGTGCATGTAAACACCGATGAGTAGAGAGTAGTGATAGATTATAGATAAAAACATGATTAACCAATTTAACTTGTTTTAATGGTTAGCTCATTATTAAATAAAAAATACTGTATTTCTATTAATTAAATAAATTTAATTCTTTATTTATAATATTTAGTAAGATATAAAAAAATGAAGTAAAAAATCTAATAATTTGTTTATTATCTCTAATAACAAGTATTTTTTAATAAGAGTATACTCCTGTTACTAACTAAGAAATTAAACTTCAATGGCTTCTTCTCTTCTGTTTTGGACTTTCCTCTTTGACTGCTATTTAATCTCCTTTTATTTATAATAAATGGCTAATAACTAAATATGGAAAATAATAATTACAATATCTAGCGAGGACATACAATAGAATAATAGATACTTAGAGTCAATAAAAGGGAGAGAGAGAGAGAGTATAGATGTCGTTTTGAACTGGGCATGAATTTATCTTAATGAATTTTCTTGCCTTGTATCCGAAACAAGATTGCCATGCATGTGGGATAAAAACAAAAGGGTAATCATCACTATACTGATACTTAGAAAATTAAGTTTTATTTTGCTGCTTTTTCGAAATGAGCTCTTGGAAAATGACACTGCCCAGGAATCTAAGATACTCCCAACCATTTCAACAGAAAAAGCACCACATACATTCAAGAGTGTAGCAAATGCAAAGGCCAACTCCAATTGTCTGTCTAGCATTATTGCCTTATCTTGCTTATTGTGTATCTTAATTACTGTGTTCCATATATTGCTTTTGGCTTCAAATATCACATACACTGTATGCAATAAGAAGATAATCTTTATTCAATCTCTCCTTTTTATGCCATGAACAGTCTATTTGTAATAAATGCTGTAGGTTAATATATTTATTTAAGCCTGAGTGACTAAATAATTTCCAAGAACATGTTGCACCAAATACACAGGGAATATTTGAAATATATATGATGAGATGCGTATAGGTATGTAGCTAGGTATCTTCAAAACCTGAATGCAAAAGGTAGGTATCAACGAACCATTAAAGCTAAGGTAGACAACACTATTAAAAAACACCACGCACACTTCAAAATTCAAAGTAAATGGTTATATATATTAATGTCACATTTTATGTCCAGGTTTGAAAAAGGAAGAGACGATAAATTACTCATCACCTCTCCCAATTTAATTAGCTCCTTGCATTGATTATTTCATGCATGTCCTAGAGTGTTAGCTATAATCATTGCAACAAGTATATGAGTCCAAAAAAGATGTTATTTTATAATAACCATTGAATAATGATCAAATTTGAACCGCAAGACACTAAAAAAACTGTGCTGATCTGAGGACTATATATAAATATTAAAGACGAGATAAAGGAGAAAAGAAACAAAAAATTGTATTGTATCTATGGAATTATGTAATTAAGCATGACAGATCATGAGAAAGCTAAGAATGCATTGAATCTGCTGCTACTAGTAATAAGTATGTTGCGAGGACTAGTCTCAGCATCAGAAATTAATTAGAATACTTACTTTTGAAGCTAAACCTCTTGGGAGAGAAGCCGCGAACTTTACATGAATCCAAATTAAAAGAGGTATTTGAGCAGAAGAAGGCGGCGGCTGCTGCTGCTGCAGATGAATAGAATAGAAGAGAAGAACAGAAATAATAAAGTAACTATAATAGTCCAAATGGCGAGGATCATGATTCATGAATGAATAACAACATAACCAATAAAAATTCACCTTTTTTACAGCTGTACAACTTCATTATATTCCAGGCTTTGGCTGCAAAGCTAAAATGCGAAACTAAGCAGCGCCAGCACTGTTCAACCCCCGCGCGCGCCCAACAAGCCTAACAGAAAGATTAGACCAAAGAAAGAAGATAGAAAGCAACAAGGCAAGCTTTTCTGTGTAGCATTCAATGCAATGTGAGAGAAATTAAATAAGCACGCTAGCTTGCTAGTATTGAATTGAATGTTGATACAATAATCTAATAATATAGAAGGGGACAAAAACCATATATACCATGAGAGAAATATATATATAAATAAAACATCTGTATTGTATTATACACAATTGAAAGGACTAATGTTTTCGTTTTCTTTCTTTCTTTCTTTCTTTCTTCAGTCTCTTGGCTATGAAACGAGAATCCCCTTTCTAGCTTCATCAAGAGTCAAATTCCGCAGCTAATTGAAGCTTGATGAGCAGTTTAAGGCGTGCTAAAAAGTTTAAATAAATGGCAAACACTAGTTACTGATCAAAAGAAGGAGAGGAAGAAAGTTTGCGAGCTGCTACTCTTTCTTCATCATTTGTGGTCTGCAGCTGCTGATGAGATAGAGAAGGCCGGCCAGGAAAGAAGCTAATTAAGAAACTAACAATAATAATAAAAATGCCTGCAAAGGAAAGCCAAGCTCTAGCCAAACTAATTATTATTATTAATATTATTATGTGGCTCTTCCAATTAGTGGACCTCTGATCTGATGATGAAGATCAATGCCGGTGGTGGTGATGGTATTGCAAAGAGGGATCCAAATCAAAAAGTACAGAAGGAGTAGTAGTAGTAGTATCCCCTCTCTGATCCCCAAACCTGCTTGACGATGGTAATGAACTAGACATTGCCACATGCGAGTGATCTTCAGCTGGAGAAGAAGAAGAAGAAGAAGCACATTCCATGTTGACCCCAAATAGCCTCAGCCGTTTTCCTGCGGTATTAGTACTGTCAAAGTTACTACTATTAGGCACCACACCATGTTGATGTTGCTGTTGTTGATGATGATGATGAGCAACCGGCACAGAATCAATGATCATGGGGGCAATAGCAGTCCCTCTCTCCTGATGCAAGTTGGGGTCAACAATTGACATTGAGGGGGGTGACCTCAGGTAATAGAGAGGTCCAGGAGATCCGGAATTCAGCTGCTGATCATTGTAACCGCTGAGAAGATGATGACTTGTTCCAGTTGCAGCACCTGGATGATGATGAAAGCCATACATATGGGTGTTGTAATTAGTAGCGAGGGGGTGGTGCTGATGATGATGAAAGTGATGGTGGCGAGGAGGAGGCGTGGGAGAAGGCAGAGAGTAGAACCTGCCGCCGGCGCCCCATGTGATGGCGGCGGAGTAGTGGTTAGGAAGGAAGAAAGGGGAGATGAGGGAGGCGGAAGGGTCAGGAGGGGGATGGTCGGGCCTGCGCCTCCAGTCAATGTACAGCCTGTGTCTATAGAGTTCCCCGAGGCCACGGTGGAAGGAGACAATGTCGCCGGCGTCGAGCTTCTTCTCCTTAACGAAGCGGCTCCAGCCTTTGGTCATGACATAGCTCTGGCTGCTGTTCCAGTAGGAGTATCTGAAGCGCCACAGCTTGCCGTTCCTGTCCTCGAAGTTGAGGAGAAGCCCCTTGTCGTTGGAGGATGAGTCCAATGGAAAGTACTTCTCCGCGTGCTGCTTCGGTATCACTAGCCTGTTCAGCTTCCCTACGTCGCTTGGGGTCACCACTTTGTCGAACATGTGCTCTTTCTCCACCGCCTCCGATGATGATGATGAGCAAGAACCAACCATTCCTCCTCCTCCTCCTCCTTGCTGCCAATTCCGATCGTCCTTGCTGCTCCCGCTCCCTAGTGACAACTCCATCAAATCTAGCTGCTTCCGCTGACTGAAATTGGGAGCTACTGCTGTATCTTGCTGCTGCTGTAACCCTAATAATCCCCATACCATCATGAATTGTGAGAATTCATTTTGTTATGATTGCAACAACCACAAAGAGAAGAAAATAGTGCTTACTGTTTCCGCTGCTGTTGGTTTCTTGTCTTGTGTTTGGAATTGGGATGATTTCCGCTGCTTCGTCTTCCTCCTCCTCCTCCTCCTCTTCTCTGCTATCGGAATATCCTTTCACTTCTTCTTCCATCACTAAACCCCACCTTAGCTAATTAATAATAATCTCCCTAGCTCCCTCCCTCTGGATCTCGCAAAACAAAATAGGAATTCATTCATACATACATACGTGCGTTATGAATTGACCAAGATTATTAGAATCAAAATTAACATAAAAGAAAACAAAGGGATCAAAGTGGAAAGTATGGAGAATGAAACATAGAAGATTATAATAAGGTGAAATAAAAGCTTGGGAGTAGGAGGAGGAAGAGGAAGAAGGTACATATGTTACCGAAGCGAGCAGGGTGAATATGATGATGAGCAGAGGTCAGATTAGAAGGTTGTTTGAGGCGGAGGAGGAGGAGGAGGAGGAGAGGAGTTCATAACCCTAAAGAAATTGGAAGAGAATCCAGTTGAAGAAGGAGGGGGTCAAGTAAGTAGTTGTTGTAGTTGACCTACACACATACATGCTCAGTTCATCAGAGGGAACGAGAAGAACAAGTATAGTTACTTACCTCAGAAGACGAAGGAAGGAAGTAGCTAGGAAAAATAAAAAAGGAGGTAGAAATGATGTTGAAGCCAGTTTTATTGTTGGAATTGGGAGAGAGAGAGAGAAAAGAAGGGGGAGGAGGGATTACTACACTTACGTTGGATGGGGGCCCATGAATAATAATGTGGGTATTGTGATCATGTGAGCAAGTTGTCGTTTTCATCATATTTGGTATAATTTCTGTACAACATAACGTTCCGCCTTATTGTGACCAAAAGGCCAGTTGTTCCAGAAGCAACGCAACCAGCCAGTTAAGTGGAAAGACTGATAGGGAGGGCGAGCGCGGTTGTGGCTATTAGAGAAGGGAAGGGGATGGGATGAGATGGAGTTGAGGAAGTGTGTACATACAGTTACAGTGTTAGGTTGTTTTGAGTTATTTTCTTGACTTTTTGGTGTTTATGTGTGCGCTGTGCTCTATAATGGTCCCGACCGCAAACAACCCAAAGCTGCAGGCGCCCCTCCTCCCACTCTCCACATTCCTGTTAGCCAATTACACATTATATAGACTAGCTTTCTATATATGCCTTACTTTTCTCTATCTCTCTTTTACTCTTTTATATGCTTTTATTTTCACAATTACAAGCAAGTGATTAA
>NC_029790.2:20677449-20678361 GCF_000816755.2 Arachis ipaensis | reverse complement strand
GTAATATACTGTCACATCACGTTTTCATTTCATCTCAATTCTCTTTCTCTTTCACCCACATCGTATGGTCCTCCCCTCAACACCATCAAAATCACCTCTGCCACCACTAGTCACCATTATCACCGAATCATACCTCTTTTTTCTAACAACTACCTCTCTCAACCCTGACCTTCACTCCTCCCGTTCAGTGTTTCTGCTAAGATTTTCGTCGTCTCTGTCTTTGTCTACGCTTGCAGATTAGCCTTTTTGGTCGTGCTCTGCCATGCTCTCTGATCGGTCTCCATCGCTTCCACCTTTAATCTGTCATGCTCTGCATCTTTTGGTTCCCTCCGTTCGGTGGTGATGATGATTTCGACAAAGGCGAGGGGCGATAACGGAAATGGTGAAACGACAGAGGTGGATCACAACTCCTCCTCCTCCACTCACACCGTACGGTCTTCCCTATGCGATGGATGGTCATTTTAATAGGTATTCGAATGATTATTTTAATTCTTACGTGAATGGTTATTTGATTGGAATAAGTTTAGTTAAATACAATTAAAATATGTTGGATGTTTAATTTATTAGGTACGCGGATGATTATTTTTTTTCTTAAGTGGATGGTTATCCTTAAGTGCCGATGAGAGTCTTTGTTGACGAACCAGGGACGGTGAGGAAGATCCCGGCAGTGATAATGGGGACTGATTGGCGACCAAGCAACGGCGTGAAGAACCCAGGAGACGATGATTATGTCCAGTGAGGGAGAGAGACGTTGGCGAAAGGGGATAGTTGGTGAGGCAGCGACAGGATTTGAGGAAAAAAAAATGGTATTTTGGTAAATTAGGGTATAATGAACAGTTAAAATTTTTTAATTAATGAATAAAATTTTTTGGTTGAATAATTTGAATTGAGTTTTTTTTTTTTTTATTGGAC
>NC_029790.2:20673343-20677433 GCF_000816755.2 Arachis ipaensis | reverse complement strand
TATTATTAATCGACCAAAAGTTTACCAAAAGTGATAAACTTTCATAACACTGTAATATTTCGGGTAATGCTAGGTAGACAAAAAAAACAGTCAAAACTTGTCTTATTTAGCATTAATTAATTATCGTAGTAATTAATGAATACTAAATAAGACAAGTTATAACTGTTTTTGGCTGATTTTCTTTGGTTACCAAACATTTCCGAATATTTCTCTATATATAAATCAACCGCACCGTGGACAAGAGGCCAGGAGGGGAAGAATCGAACCAAGAAATATAATATTAAAGAAACTATTCAACTAAAAGAATTTTTTTTGCTCTCTTACATGATATAAAATTGTTATTGTACATTTAATAATAATCACTTTTTTTTAGTTACCAGTAAGGCATTTTGCTTAGCCTTGTATATACATTATGTATTTATGTAGTATGTAAATCAAATAATATAAGAGTTTCATTAATATGTGATTTAATAAATTTATTAATTGGGAAACTTTTATTAAAAAATAAATTTTAATTTTAATATACCACCCGTAAACATGCATTTAATTACATATTGTCACATTATCAAAAATAATAATTTTTTTTATTAATAGCGTGAATAGTTATCTAACAAAATAAATATAGTTGAAAAGTGTCTGTTAACTAAACTTAACAACATTGCAACCTAAAATTTCGTTACAGACACAGACATATCACATATGTACATGACAACCCTTCTCTTCTTTGAATCAATAGATGTTTGCATTAAAGAAATGTATATATAATGATAATGTTCTATATATAGTCTTCTTGGAAGACTACACACACCTTGAATTATGGTCCCCAGAAGTCGTAGTCATTAAGAACGTGGATAACTTAGCGGTCATTCGCAGAAAGTAGAAACAATTGAAATAGCATGAGATAGAATATCTCTTTACTATTGAACAACAAGTTAAATATATATAGACGGCCTATTTATTATTAATAGCGGTGACTTAAAATTGCTGGTTTACAAGGAATCTCCATAATCTATTAGTTTTCTTTATTTTATGTTTAAGTTTAATCTTAAAAGTGACACATATTCTTCAAAAAGATTTATATTAATAAAAAATAACCCTAATAATGAACCGGGGCGTGACAATAGAGCGATTTGTTTGGTTAGGACGGTGATGTAAAGTTGCAAAAAGTAAACTGTGTGAGGAATAATTACTGTTTAAGCACAGTATTACTATTATGTTTGTTTGTATATAGTATATGCAGAGATGAAACAGCTAGTGAAACAGTAGTGTACGGCATGGCATGCATATATTGTATCTCGATCGACCATTACTTGTTCTTTTTCATTATGTTTCTAAAAAGAAGAAAGAAAACACACATAGCCATGATCCCCCCTTGTGAGATTATATATATAGTTATTTAATTTAGTGCTCTTGTACGTAGCACTGCATTAAATATTTCAACACTGTTGTTGTGTATGTGTAATTAATTAAATTCATATCTTAGCAAGCTTGCTGCTGCTACTACTGCTGCTGGTATATATATGTATATGTATGTATATGTTTATGAGTACTGAGTAGTAAGCATCACAATATAAGTGGTCCAGCATGAATGATGTATTCGGCCATAAATTATTATACATTTGCTTGTATAGACAAGCAAATAAAAAGATTAACATTGTCATACTCAAGTTGTATATGAGAGATACAAACAAATAAAAGTGGGATCAACACAAGTTGATTAATGAGGAATGCTGTCTAGTCACATTCCAATTACAATTCTATATATGCACTGCCCTGCCCCCCTCTCTCTCATTTCCTTTATTATTGTCTCTTTGGGAAGTTGGAACTCACTCTCGTGCTGCATATACTACTACCTACTTGATGAGTTTATGCTAGCTATGCATCCCTCACTTCTCTCTTATGCCTAGCTTCAAAATAGTAACAATTATTCGACTTGGATTCGTGGAGTGGTCAACTCATCACTTATATGCTTAACCAATTGTCAGAACTCAAAATTTCAAATCATATTTTATATATATAATAATTTATTAGTTAATAACATATTTTTAAATAAAACTCTAATATCCAACAAATTCGTCATTAACCTGTTAGATTTGATGATAATAAAAAAATAATAACAATTATATGAGGAGAGGGTAGTCTTGTCATTAACTACATATATGTTACTAGTTCCTTAATTATAGTTAGTTATTAATTAGTTAAGAAGAACAATTACATGAGGAGATCGAATAGATCTAGAGAACAACGCGTGAAAGAAGACCGATTTATTGGATTTCCTTCTTTGATTTCTTGCTTTCATTTAATGATGGATCGGACAATTCGTTCTAGGCATGCGAATTGCAATTAGAAAGCGATATGAAATCCAAATTCATCACTGATATGATGAAACCATTCAATAATGCCAAAGACAATCTAAAGATGGAAATGTATTTCATGCCAAAAACAATGAGTTAAAAGTGACTTATTCTGTTATTCATTATGTTACAAATCATATGCATGATATCCATTTTATATATATACTTCAATTCTTCTGTGTAATATTAGTTAAATATAGCATTTTTCTTTTTTCTTTCATTCCTTAATTATTTTAATTAAATTGATGATAGCAATGGACAAACAGTCGGTAAGGAACACTTACCAAAAAATGTCACAACCAAGGTTTCCTTAAATTATTACAGTTGCAATTACTGTGATTGCATTGGGGACATACAGATCTCTCTGATGTGTGTTGCAGCTGTTGTGGTGTGAAATTTTAGAAAATACTGTCAACTCCTTTTTTTTTTTATCGTAATTAAAAAATAAATTTATTTATTGTTCAGATTATTATTTATCAAAATATTTTTATATATTAGGTATTTTTTAAAAAAAATTCAATACAATCCTTATATATTTAACACAGAAATAAGTGCTTCTTCACTTGTCAGCAAAAAATTATTTTATTGGTTTACCACAATCTGAATATGAAGTGCATGGCGCGGCCACAATAATTCTATATTGAGTAATGTGAGTGTTATATTAAATTTAACCACTAAAATTAATTATTAAAATATAAAATATATATTAAAAATAAATTAAATAAATTGTATTTTTACATATCAATAAATAATAATTAATTTTAATATACATATAATATTTTTTTTTACCATAATTCTATAATTTCAAATCTGATTCCAATTAATAATATAATATGGTTCCGTTAAAACCACATCCCCAATTTAATAGCTTGGGTGACAGGGTCACAGCCCATGCAAAATGCAAAGGCTGTAGGGTGTAGCTGTACGGCAATAAAGATTTAGGAGGGAGGTGGTGATGGCGCCGCCCTCAGATCTCCATTCTCTTTTTGGCATACTAACACAACTTATGATTTATTAAGCCTTGCAGTTTTGCATCTATCTGAATGCCGAAACTCCCCTCCACATCATCAAAACCAACATCTATTTGGGCCTGCTTCCTCAATTAATTTGCTTTACACCTGGATTAGTCTGGTTACAAAAATTATGTTCTTTTATGAATCAATTTCATGTATTGTTAATACATATTTATTCTTCTTCAATACTTGAGCCATTGTGGGGAAATGGTCATCCACCTAGGCTTCCTTATCGTAACACTCCCCCTTGGATGACCATTTAGGATTGTTGCCTCGTTAAAACCTTACTAAAGAAAAACCCAATGGGAAAAAAAAAACTTTAGTGAAGGAAAAAGAGTACAAAATCCTTTGTGATGAGAACTGCCTCATTAAAAACCTTGTCAAGAAAAACCCAATGGGAAAAAAACTTGACCAAGGGAAAAAGAGTACAGTCTCCCCCTCTTGCGGACATCATTTAATGTCTCGAAATTGGCGCATCCCAATCCTATGTACCAATCTTTCAAAGGAGGATTTTGGGAGTGACTTTGTAAATAAATCTGTCAGATTGTCACTTGAACGGATCTGTTGGACATCAATTGTCCCTTGATTTTGAAGGTCATGAGTGAAGAAGAATTTGGGAGAAATATGCTTTGTTCTATCACCTTTGATGTATCCACCCTTAAGTTGAGCAATGCATGCTGTATTATATTCAAACAGGACAGTTGGAGCTATCTTATGATCAAT
>NC_029790.2:20651859-20672878 GCF_000816755.2 Arachis ipaensis | reverse complement strand
GGAGGTTGCTGCTATCGTCTGTTTCGTGGACCTCCATGATATAGCTGTACCACCATATGTGAATAGGTATCCTGTTTGAGACTTCCCTTAATGTGGATCAGACAGGTATCCGGCATCTGCATAGCCAACTAGTTGTGACTTGGATCCATAGGGCTAAAACAATCCCATATCAACCGTCTACATATTAAACTATTCCATCATTGATCAAATGGCCAATATTTCCTTCAGGGTCCTCAAAGAAATCAGATACATCATAATGAGTGGTGGAGTTCTCAGCATCATTTGAGACAAAATTTGTTTCCTTTCCTTTGTCGTTCTTTTTCAAAGATGCCTGGTAAAGATCGACTAGGTGCCTTGGGGTACGACAGGTACGTGACCAATGGCCCTTTCCACCACAGCGGAAACACTTCTCCTCGGTTGATTTATTCTGCCCGATATTCTTTTCTTTGTCCCACTTCTGGTGAGATCCTCTCTTTTGAACATAATTCTTTTTCCTTCCATAATTTTTCTTGTTATTAAAAGCTTGCCATTTACCTCTTCTGGGGTAATGATTTGCCGCATTTACTTCAGGAAATGGGGCGGCGCTAGCTGGGCGCGCTTCATGATTTTTCAATAACAACTCATTGTTGCGTTCAGCAACAAGAAGGCAAGAAATTAACTTAGAATATTTTTTAAACCCTTTCACTCGATACTGCTGCTGCAGGAGCACATTCGAGGCATGGAAGGTTGAGAAAGGTTTCTCCAACATATCATGATCAGTTATTTTTTCCCCACACAATTTCATTCGTGAGGTGATCCGAAACATTGCAGAATTATATTCATTTATAGATTTAAAATCTTGTAAACACAAATGCGTCCATTCATATCGGGCTTGAGGAAGTATCACCGTTTTCTGATGATTGTACCTTTCTTCAAGGTCTTTCCAAAGATCTACAGGATCTTTTAATGTAAGATATTCATTTTTCAATCCTTCGTCAAGATGACGACGGAGAAAAATCATGGCTTTAGCTTTATCCTTCTGGGATGCATTATTTTCAGCCTTAATGGTATCTCCAAGATCCATTGAATCAAGATGGATTTCAGCATCTAGTATCCATGATAAATAATTGTTTCCAGATATATCAAGAGCATTGAATTCAAGATGAGAGAGCTTCGACATAATGAAAATTTGTTACCTGAGTCTTCCTCAAAATTTGATCAGAGTCTCGTGCTGATAACGTGTTGTGAAATAAAAGATATATATATAATAGAGATGTATAAATAGAAGACTCTAGTATTAAAATAATTAGCTCAATAATAATTTATATATATATAATAATATTATATGTTGTAATGTGTATATATATACAAAGATAGAAAGAAGTATTTGATTTTATTATTGTTGTGTATATTCTCTTGCCTCAGATCATGCTTTTATAGGCAAAGAGAAGTTTACTTTTCAAACTACATTTATTTCTTTCATCCTAAGAACTTGTTCTCTTCAACGTAGAAAATGGGTTGCCCATTAAATGGACATCCATTCTTATCCTTTCCTAGTCACAACATTAAACACCATTTTTTTTTTGGAAAAACAAAAGAACTCAATACATTTGCAAACAAAACAAACAGACAACAAAAGAAAGTAACACATCAATATAAGAAAAATTTTCAAGTTATCTTTAGCATAGTCATTAACAATAAAAGGGATCTACACTTTTGTTTTTATTCTAAAATGCCCTTCTATTCCTTTCTATTCAAATGTTCTAAATAATCGCACAGAAACATATCAACCATTGCTTTCGATCCTCTTTTCTATGCGGCTCTTCTGTCCAGCTTAGAAAATATTTCTTCATCCAATCTGGCCAAACACAGATATCCACGCTGATATAAACCACTATTTTATGGTTTATCTTGTGCTCAATTGAGTGATTTTTATCAAGTCTTTGCACACTTATTCATATAATTTGCATGAGATTATAATTCCTTCCCAATTTTATTCTATGGTTGAAAACTTGCTTCCTAAGCTTTTAAATTGTGTATTTTAATTCCCCTTTATACCATTCGATGCCGTGATCCGTGTGTTAAGTGTTTTCAGGCTATATAGGGCAGGAATGGCTTAGAGGATGGAGAGGAAGCTTGCAAAAATGGAAGGAGCACAAGAAATAAAGGAGACAACTAGCGAGAAGCGACGCGCACACATGGCTCACGCGTGCGCGTGAATTAGAGTTTGCACGGCGACGCGCACGCGTACTTGACGCGTATGCGTGACACGCGAAGATGGCCAGCGACTCGTATGCGTGACTGACGCGTACGCGTGATATGCGCTACCTGCAGAAATCGCAGAAAACGCTGGGGACAATTTTGGGCCGAGTTTGGACCCAGTTTTTGGCCCAAAAATACAGACTAGAGCCAGAGGACAAGCAGAGACTCAACACACATTCTCATTCACATAGTTTTAGTTTTAGTTGAGAATCTTAGAGAGAATTCTACTACCTCCTCTAGGTTTCTTCACATTCATAGTTTTAGAGTTTTTATGCTTTTGATTTGGATATTGAGAAGAGTTACTACCTCCATTGAAGTTGCCATTACTCTAGTTTGTTTTCTTATTCCTTTACTCTTTTAATTGCCCATTAACCCTATTCAGATACGTATGTTTATGATTTTGGGATTTATTAATGCAAAAAATTACTTTTACCTTTAATTAATTTTCAGTTTCTATTTTATTTAATTTATCATGTCTTCTTTTTACTCTTCTTGTATGTCTGTGAATGTTGTATTCATGTCAACGGAGTAGACTCCCAACTTGACTTGGGAGTTGATTGAAAGGAGACCCTTGAATTGAAATACTCAAGTGTTGATTTTAATTGGAAGTTGTTGGCTGGCTCTCTAGTCACTAACGCTAATCCTTCCATAGGAAAGGATTAGGACTTGTGAATAAGAGCTAGCTCAATCACTTGACTTTCCTTTATTCGGTAAGGGTTAACTAAGTGAAAACAACAACCTCTTACTATTACACTTGGGAGAATTCCAACAAGGATAGAACTTTCGATTAATCTTCTCCCAGTCAAGGCTTTTTACTTTGAATACGTAAATCTCTTTCAATTTACATTGCTTTAATTTACAATAATTTATTTTTCTGTTCTCCAACTCTTAAAATTTCTCGAAAAACTCCTGACTAATAAAATAGCACTCTTTTGTCAACTCGTTGGGAGACGACCTGAGATTTCTACTCCCAGTATTTTTATTCTAAATTTGTGACAACCCTTTTAAATTGATAAGCGGAACTTTCGTCAGTTGAGAACTGTACTTGCAACTCTGTTCTTATTATAAATTCTTAATTGGCAATTTTTCGTCCGTTCAATTTTTTGGGCCGTTGCCGGGGAGTTGCAATTGCGTGCTAAATTATTAGTTGGTGTAAATATTTTTAATTTTACATATTTGTATATTTTCATTTTAATTTATTACCATGAGCTTTATGTTTTTTTCATTGAATGACGCGTTCACTGCCTGATCCGAGCTTAGCTGCGTTTGATCCTGAAATTGGAAGAACTATTTCACGTATTAGGCGAGCTCAGCGTAGGTTAGCCTCTGAGGGTGGTGAAGTGGTTACTACCAATTCACCAGTCTCTTCTGAAGGCGAATCTGAAGCGCCATCTGAGGAAGAAACAAGCTCCTTTTCTACTGATTCTGTTGATTTACGTGCAGGTAATATGGCAGAGCCCAGAAGGATTACTCTCTAGGAAGCAGGAGCTCCAGACTTTACACTGCAACCGTATCAAGCGCGTCACCCAAATCTGACTGCAGATTTTGAACTGAAGACTGCGCTAATTAACTTAGTGCCCAAGTTTCATGGCTTACCTGCTCAAGAGCCTATCAAGCACCTCAGAGATTTTCAGACAGCCTACTCAACTATTAGGCGTCATGGTGCAGATGAAACTACTATTTGGCTGTATGCTTTTCTGTTTTCTCTTAAGGAAAAAGCAAGGGAGTGGTTCTACACTCAACCTGAAGTAGTCGTTACCAATTGGGATCTGCTTAGAAGGAAATTCCTGGAAAAATACTTTCCAGCTGAAGTTACAGATAAACTGAGGAAAAAAATTTCCTGCATTATCCAAGGTGAGTCAGAGACTCTATATGAATATTAGGAACGCTTCAAGAATCTCCTAGACTCATGTTCCCACCACAAGATTGATCAGTTGGTGTTGATCAGCTACTTCACACAAGGCATGAAGCCTCAGGATAAGACTACATTAGACGCTGCAAGTAATGGTTCTCTAAAGAAGTACAAGACGGCGACAGAAGCGTGATAACTGATCACCGATCTAGCTGAGTCTACCCAAAATGTCAGGCACAGGAACAACCATCCTAAGGCTATTGCGGAGGTTTCCTCTAGTAGTGAGACTGCTGCTCTCACACAAACTCTGGGAGAGATGACCAACATACTGAAGCAGTTACAGCTGAATCAACAACAACCTCAGTCTCTCCCACAACAACAGAGTCAACAGTTGGTTCCTCAGAGAGTGTGCGAAATATGTGCCTGTTATACTCATTACACTGATGAGTGCCCGTAGCTCCAACAAGAAGATAACACCTTGGTAGCTACTCATAACTTCTATGACCACCCAAATCAAGGTTACTATCAACAAGGTGGCAATTATAACCAAGGTGGAAGCTACAATCAAGGTTGGAAAGACAACTTTAACCAGTGATGAAGAGATAATTCTAACCAAGGATGGAGGGACAACTACAACCGAGGAGGCAGAGACAACAGTGAGAGTTAGAGATGGAACAACAAAAACAACAACAGATAGCAGAACCCTCCTTACTAACAGCAAAACCAAAACCAGCCTTACAGAGCACCTCACCAAAGGCAGTCCCAAGCACTTCAGAACAACCAACAGCAGGCCCCTCAAATTACTTATCCCCTTTCTTCTACCAATGATAAGATGCTCCACTCTATTGTACAAGGATAGAAAGACCTTTAGAATTCACTTACCTCTAGCATCACTGGTCTTACCTTCACTTTACAAGCTCTCATCTCCTGGCTGGAACCACCTTCTACCCCCAACAATCAACCTTCAAGCTCCAGTACAATTGCTTCTCAACCTTTACCCAACCCCAAAGGTAGAATCAATGCCATCACTTTGAGGTCCGGAACCACACTGCCAGAGAGGAATCATGAGGAGCCAAGCTCAAAGGAAGATATCCAAGCTAAAGACATTGTTGAGGTAGAGAATGTTGAAGAAGAGGAGGAAATACAAGACATGGTTGAAGAAGGAGTAGCTCAACCAAGGAATGGAGCACCAAAAGAAGATGAAGTTACAAGAGAAGCCATTCCCATTCTATTTCCACACCTTGCTAGGAAATCCAGAAAGCAGATGGAGCTAGATCCCAAGATGGTGGAGATCTTCAAAAAGGTTGAGGTAACTATTCCCCTTTTTGATGCCATTCGCCAGGTACCTAAATATGTAAAATTTCTAAAAGATTTATGCATGAATAAAGATAAAATACAGGATTTAGAAACTATTCCTCTAGGTAGCTCTATTTATGCTTTAATGGGGGATATACTAGAAAAATATAGTGATTCAGGTCCATGCATGGTTACTATTACTATAGAAGGTGTAAAATTTTCTGATTGCATGTATGATTTAGGTGCGTGTGTGAGTATTATGCCATTATCTGTATATGATGCTCTGAGGCTCCCTCCCTTAAAAAGGTCGGCAGCACATTTTATTTTGGCAGATAAAAGTATAATCTCAGTGGTGGAAATTACTGAGGACATGCTGGTGAGCATTAAGGGGCTCACATTCCCTATTGACTTCTACATCTTGGAGATGCCCTCTAATGACTCAGGAAGACCCTCATCCATCCTACTTGGAAGACCATTTCTGAAGACTTCAAAGTTCAAATTGGATGCTTTCTCAGGAACTTACTCCTTTGAGATAGATGGCAGAGTAGTAAGTTTCAACTTGGATGAAGCCATGAAGCATCCTCCGGAAGATCATTCCATCTTCCAGTGTGACATCATAGATGAAACTGTAGCTACAGTTCACCAAGAAGAAGTAGAAAAGATGCACATGGAGCAAGGTGCAAGTGTGGGGACACTCTCTGAACAAGATGAAGACACCTTGCCACCATCACTAGCTCCAGAAGATCAAGTGCCTAACCATGAGCAGAAAATGGAGTTAAAGCCCCTTCCACCCAACCTCAAGTATGCTTACCTCGAGGATCATCAGAAACTCCCAGTTATCATTGCAAGGGAACTCACTTCCCAACAGGAGGAGCAACTGCTTAGTGTGCTGAGAAGACATAAGAAATCAATTGGATGGAGTTTGGCGGACATAGTGGGCATCAGCCCCCAAGTTTGTGAGCAGAGAATATTTTTAGACGAGGGAGCAAGGCCTGTCCGTCAACCTCAGAGGCGGCTGAACCCCACTATTTTAGAAGTTGTCAAGAAGAAAGTGACCATGCTGCTTGAAGCTGACATCATCTATCCAATTTCGGATAGTGAGTGGGTCAGCCCAGTTCAAGTGGTGCCCAAGAAGTCTGGAGTCAGAACAGTGAAGAATGAGCATGGGGAGCTCCTGACAACTAGAGTGCAGAACTCCTGGAGGGTGTGCATTGATTACAGACGCCTCAACCAGGCTACTCGCAAGGATCACTATCCCCTGCCATTTATCGATCAGATGCTCGATCGTTTGTCAGGTAAATCACACTACTGCTTTTTAGATGGTTACACAGTCTATTTTCAAATCCATATAGCTCCTGAAGATCAGGAGAAGACTACCTTTACATGTCCCTTTGGAACGTATGCATACAAGAGGATGCCTTTTGGCTTGTGTAATGCACCGACTACTTTCCAAAGGTGCATGATGAGTATCTTCTCAAATCTTATTGAGAACTGTATGAAAGTTTTCATGGATGATTCTAGCGTATATGGTGATTCATTTAATCTTTGCTTGGATAGTTTAGCTAGAGTATTAGACAGGTGTGTTAGTTCAAACCTTGTATTAAATTTTGAAAAATGTCACTTTATGGTAAAACAAGGTATTGTTCTAGGACATGTTGGTTCTAATACTGATATTTCTGTAGATCCAGCAAAGGTAGATGTGATTTCTAGTTTACCTTACCCCTCCTTCGTGAGGAAAGTCCGTTCGTTCCTTGGTCATGCAGGTTTCTACTGGAGATTTATCAAGGACTTTAGTAAGGTAGCTTTGCCTTTATCCAGACTGCTGCAGAAGGATGTTGAGTTCGAGTTGAATGAGGACTGCATGAATGCATTTGATAAGCTGAAGATCGCCTTGACTCAAGCTCCGATTGTGAGAGGACTAGACTGGAGCAAGCCATTTGAGATTATGTGTGATGCCTCCAACCATGCAGTGGGAGCGGCGCTGGCTCAGCGCGAAGGTAAGGATCCTTTCGTAATTGCTTATGCCTCTAAGACCTTATATGCTGCTCAGTCTAATTATACTACCACTGAAAAAGAGCTTCTGGCTATTATTTTTGCTCTGGATAAATTCTGAGCCTATTTACTTGGTACTAAGGTGGTAGTGTACTCAGATCATGCAGCTCTAAAATATTTATTAGCTAAAAAAGAGTCCAAACCAAGGTTAATACGTTGGATATTGTTGCTGCAAGAATTTGATTTAGAAATTAAGGATAGAAGTGGGTCCCAGAATTTAGTGGCGGACCACTTGAGTCGCCTTGAGCACACTAAGGATGACTCCACTACTATCAATGATGCTTTTCCATTTGATAGCTTGCACGCAATATCTGAAGTAGTTCCTTGGTATGCTCATATAGCTAATTATCTAGTTAGTCATATATTCCCTCCTAATTTTACTAAGCATTAAAAGGACAAGCTAAAAAGCGAGTCCAAATATTATATATGGGATGACCTATACTTATGGAGGTATGGTGCTGACCAGATAATTAGAAGGTGTGTGCCTCAATCAGAATTCCAGTAAATTTTAGAGGCCTGCCACTCCTCTGAGAGTGGTGGACATTTTGGCCCTCAAAGAACAGCTAGAAAAATTTTAGACTGTGAATTCTGGTGGCCCACTCTTTTTAAAGATGCTACTGCCTTCTGTAAATCTTGTTCTCCATGCCAAAGGTTTGGTAATATATCCAAGAGGGATGAGATGCCCCAACAGCTTATGCTATTTTGTGAAATTTTTTATATTTGGGGCATTGACTTCATGGGTCCATTCCCAAACTCTAGTGGTTTCTTATACATATTGTTAGTTGTAGATTATGTTTCTAAATGGGTAGAAGCAATTCCTACCCGTACTGATGATGCTAACATTGTTGTCTCTTTTGTTAGAAACCATATTATCTGTCGCTTTGGATCACCACGAACAATCGTGAGTGATCAAGGCACTCACTTTTGTAACAAGAGATTAACAGGTCTACTGAAGAAGCATGGGATTATTCACAAGGTAGCCACAGCTTACCATCCTCAGACTAATGGGCAAGCCGAGGTATCTAACAGAGAGATAAAGCACATACTGGAAAAGATAGTCAAGCCTCATAGGAAGGACTGGAGCACCAGACTTGTTGATGCACTTTGGGCTTATCGGACAGCGTACAAGACACCCATTGGGATGAGTCCCTTCCGCCTAGTATACGGAAAGGCTTGTCACCTCCCAGTGGAGGTGGAACACAAAGCTTTCTGGGCTGTAAGGGAATGCAACATGGGATTTGAGAATGCTGGTGCTGAAAGGAAGTTGTAACTAGCAGAACTGGAGACCCTTCGACTCGAAGCATATGACAACTCCAGATTATACAAAGAGAAAGTAAAGGCTGTGCATGGAAAGCATATCAAGAGAAGAGAGTTCAGACCTAAGGAGCTAGTTCTCCTTTATAACTCAAGGCTGAGGCTCATGCCAAGAAAGCTAAGATCAAGATGGGAAGGTCCCTATAGAGTAAAGAAGGCAGAGCCATACAGAGTCTTCCATCTGAGTCATCCTTCAAGTTCCAAATTCATCAAGGTCAATTGACATCACTTAAAGCTGTATCATGGTGAGAAGATGAAGGACAATAAAGAGCTAGAGGTCTTCCTCTTAGAAGATCCACTAACAGAAGCAGACTGAGCTTATGGACCGTCGAACTTAAGGACGTAAAAGCAAAGTGCTAGGTGGGGGACAACCCACCATGGTATGATCGTTCCTTTTCATTCTTATTTTTATTTTTATTTTATTTTGCTTTTTACAGGTGTTCATTCATTATATCTGCCTCATCATCTATATTTTGCATTCTGCATACTGCATAAAAAAATGGGGGACTCGACGCGCGAGCGTCCACGACGCGTACGAGTCATATGTGCTTGCGAGAATAGGAAGAATTGAACAGAGAGATGGGCAGGAGTGATGCTGGTAGCATGCCTTGCGCACAAGCAAGCCCACGCGTACGCATCCCTCACGCGTGCGCATCGCTTGCGATTTCACCAGTCCACGCATGCGCGTCCTCCACACGTACGCGTGACCCTGCAAATCGGCGTAAATGTGTGTTTGACCAGAGAGTTATGATGGTGTGGGGCTGGAACTATACTGGGAGCACAAGCCCCATCACGCGGACGCGTCCCTGACACGTGCGCGTCATTTTCCCATAATGGCCATCCACGCGTGCGCGTCCCTGACGCCCACGCGTCGTGTGCATTTTTGGCTCTCGTGCGTATCAAACAGAGAGTTGTGCGTGCGCGGGGCTGCCTTCGCGCCATTCGCACAACCCATATCACGCGTACGCATCCCTGACGCTTATGCGTTGCTTGGAATTAGCGCGACCCACGCGTATGCGTGCTGCACGCATACGCGTCGCATGCGACGCCCAATTAAACCCATTCACCGCCTAATTTTAATTCTCCCCTCCCCCAATCCTAATTATCTTTCTATTATCATTCTTTCTTCTTTCTTCTTCCCTCTTTCCTCCTTATCCCTTCTTCTTATCTACTACTTTCTTCTTCCCTTCTTCATCTTTCTCATCAGGTTTCTTTCCCTCTCCTCCACTCTTTTCTTTCTCTTTCCATTATTGCATTTACTTATCTTTTTTTCTTCTCAATTTTTCTTTTAACTTCATTATTTATGGTTTCTTTTTCATTCTTTTTCATGCATTCTTATGTTGGTATTGGAGTTTTATTTGGGTATTACCTTATTATTTTTTGAGCTTGTGGATATTATGTGGAGTGATTTGACAATTGACATCTTAATTTGGCTCTCATATACATTTGGATTATATTATTTTCATTTCTATTTTGACTTGCACACCAAGTGTTTGTGAAAAGGCTATTATGGCATTTTGAATTCTATTTTGTTTTACTCTTATACTTTAATGCCCTTTTTCACAACACTTGTACTCCACATGCAGGGACGGATCCAGAAATGATATTATGGGGGGCCAATAACACATATAATATTAAAAATTATGTAAAAAAATTATATAATATAAGATGTATTATAAAAATATATGGATAGAGAATATATTTTAAAGTAAAAAAATATGTGTATACTTTTTAATTACTAACGAAGTGGTCGATTCTTTGTATCATAAAATTCACCGATAATAGAATTTGTGTCAAAATTTTCAACAATTTTCTTTTCAATATAATTAAAAGACAATTAGCAAGAAATTCATCTTTTATTTTGTTTCTAAGTTATCTTTCACAATATTCATAGTTGAAAAGGATCTCTTAATTGTAGCAGTTGAAACTTGAAACAGAGAGAATTAATACCAAAAGAATAAAAAAATGGCCACAAGAAAAAAAAGAATTTACTTTATGAGATTTAAAAATTTTTATTTAATTAAAAATATTAGTAATAATATCTTTTTCAGATTTTTTTAATATTGTTACTTAATTTTTAGATATTAAAAATTATTAATATTTAAATTAGACTGAACTTTTATTTATATTAGACTAAATACTAAATATTTTTTTTAAAAAAATTAAATTATACATAATAACTTATTACTATTAAAAAAAGTTGGGGGGCCGAGGCCGCCACTCGCCCCCCCTTATGTCCGTCCCTGAACCACATGTATTGGGACTATCATTCCCAATTGTCATCATCTAAGTGCTCTTTTATTTGGTACGTTTAATTTTTAATGCTTGAGTTATGCTTCTCATGACTATTACTTGTATGCTTTTACTCTCTTGCATATGATTAGTATGAATTGCCTATTTGCTCTTATTTGATGTCTTACCTACATGTTATAGCTACCATGTATTTAAGCTATTATCTTCTCTTTGGCATTTATTATCACTTGGAATTTTCTCCCTTCCGGTTTTCGCTATCTCTATTTCATATTCTTCCTTTTTCTTTCTTCCTTAGGCATGGGTACCAAGAAAGGAAAAGAGAAGGCCACTGATAAAACACCCGCAAGGAGAGGAACCAAGCGAACACCGGCTAAGGCGCTTCCATCTAAAAGCGTAAAGCCACCAACAAAGCGGGTGAAGAGGATCATTAAAGTTGATGAATCAGAGAAAGCCTTTTCCGCCCGAGACTCCACACGGTTTGCTAACCGTTATTGCGAGCAGAAGTTCCCCATCCTAGCTGAGAGGAACTACAACAATGAGCATCTACTCATTATTCCAACACACTTTGTTGATTTTGTGGAGCCCCGAATAGAGAGGAAACAATGGGGATTTTTGAGGAGGCAGCCGCGAGAGGCCAACTTATCATGGGTAGTTGAATTCTACTCCAATTTCTACTCGCCTACTCTGCAGACTGTCTACGTCCGTCAGCGGCAAGTCCCTATCTCCGAGACTGCCATACAACGAGCACTGGATCTTCCACCTAGCCCAGAGGGATGGGATGCATATCAAGAGGTATCTCGTAAGTGTCAGATGTATCAGTTCGACTAGGATAGCATCTTTGGCGTTATAGCCCAACCTGGCAGCACCTGGATCCACGGGCAGCATCGATCAAAACCCAAGAGCATCTCAGCCCAGTCACTTACCTTGGAGGCTTACGTGTGGGCACAGATTATGTCCCACTATATCTTTTCGAGCACTCACGAGTCGACCTTCACAGCAGACATGGCTGTTCTCATCTGGTGCATCCTGACAGAGCAACCCATCAAGCTGCCCCGACACATCCGGTATGCAATGGGACACGTACAGATTGCAAGTAACCTGCCTTTCCCCACCTTGGTTTTAGCTTTAGTCTCTGTAGCAGGTGTGTCCCATCGGGCAGGAGACACGAAGGTCTTGATCCCTAGAGCCGACTAGTACATCCCGAATGGGAAGTACATTAGGCCACCAATTCCCTTTGTGAGCTGGCCTGCAGGCCCATCTTTAAATACTCCTCCTTCTTCCAATCCACCATCATCCACACCACAGTCACCATCCACTCATCAGATGTTCCTTCAGATCCTTGAGAGATTCGACCGGCAAGACCGGCGGATGGAGCAAATAGAGCGCCGTAACAAGCGCCGATACAAATACCTGAAGGACCTCATAGTTGGTACACACCCACCTCTAGAATAGAAGGACACCCCGGACTCTCCTTCATCCAGTAGCACAGGAAGCCAGGGCAAGTCAGACATCAGAGGCAATGCTTCCAGCCCTGCCTTGCTCCTTACTGATGGCACGGAGGACCGTGCCAAGCCTTAAGTGTGGGAAGGTCAGTTCCTGACTTCCAGAGGTAACTTCTCTCTCTCTTAACACCAATATTTGACTATTTCTTTTGTTAGATAGGATAGATTGCATGATAATAATTACTTACATATATGTTTTGCTCGGTTAAAGTAATGAGTTTCTTTTCAAGACCTTTTTTTATAGTATTTCACTAATTTAAATTGAAAATTTATGCTAAATTTGGCTGAGGATTGTAAATTGGAACATGGTTGATAGCTAAGAACACACAACCTGTGAGATTTGAGCTTAATTACATGGTTACATTATTTAACCATAATATTTATTCTTGTGTATTTTTTTATCTATGATTGCAATCTTTGCTTTGTTCCATTCTATATGTCCATTGTTTAGTATATTTGCATGCATACATATAATTGAGGCCATCATTTGTTATTATCTCACTTATTCTAAATAGCCTACCCTTTCAATTACCTTTGTTTGCCACTTTAAGCCTTTTAATCCCTTCTGTTCTATATTTTACCACATCACTAGCCTTAAGTAGAAAAATAATTAATTACCCCTAGTGAATCTTTGGTTAGCTTAAGATAGAGATTGTGTATTAATTAAGTGTGGGAAACTGTGAGAACTTGGGTTGATGAAAGTGTGCTGTGTTTTATTAACAAAAGTATTGGGAATTTGGGTGCATACTCATGTGAGACCAGAAAAATTAAAAAACTCATGTGCATTGATATGTTATGTTTGCATTTATGATTTAAAAATAATAATAATAAAAATAAAAATAAGAATAATAAATTACAAAATAAGTAATTAAATAAGGGGCCAAAATTACCCCAATGCTAAGTTTAATAAAAGATCAATGCATATGTGGTAAAATTAAGGAAAATTTGGTACATGAGTATGTGATGCAGAAGTGGGAATTTTGGGTAGCTAGGCATGATTTTCGAATTACATAGGGGTGTGTGTTAGGTGAAAGCTTAGGTTAGTCAAAGATTCATATTAATATTATAGTTCACTTGGCCATACATATATCCTCACCCTTACCTTAGCCCCATTACAACCTTGAAAAGACCTCATGATATTTGCATTGGTATACTAAATATTTGTTGATTGGTTAGATAAAGAACAAAGTTTTAGAAAGCATGACTAGAGAAGAGTAGAGTGAATTAACCCTAGACACTTGAGCGATTAGAGTGCATATATACTACCAGTGAGGGTTCAATGCTTGATTCTATGTTCTCTGCTTTCATGAGCTGTCTTCTTACAAGTTTACTTGTTTTTTATTGTATGGTTTGAATTAGTGGAATCTGATTTACGTTTGTCTTAGAGAACTTATTTACTTTTGACCAAGTAGACAGAAACATCTTAGCATATAGTTGCATCTGCATACATAGGTTGCATCTCATGAGTCTTACTTTTCCCCATTCATTCCTTTATCTCCTTGAGCTTAGCATGAGGACATGCTAATGTTTAAGTGGGGAGATTGATAAACCACTATTTTATGGTTTATCTTGTGCTCAATTGAGTGGTTTTTATCAAGTCTTTGCACACTTATTCATACAATTTGCATAAGTTTACAATTCCTTCCCAATTTTGTTCTATGGTTGAAAACTTGCTTCCTAAGCCTTTAAATTATGTATTTTAATCCCCCTTTATACCATTCGATGTCGTGATCTGTGTGTTAAGTGTTTTCAAGCTATATAGGGCAGGAATAACTTAGAGGATGGAGAGAAAGCTTGCAAAAATGGAAGGAGTACAAGAAATAAAGGAGACAACCAGCGAGAAGCGACGCGTACGCATGGCTCACGCGTGCGCGTGAATTGGAGTTTGCACGACGACGTGCGCGCGTATATGACGCGTACACGTGACACGCGAAGATGGCCAGCGACACGTACGCGTGACTGACGCGTACGCGTGACATGCGCTACTTGCAGAAATCGCAGAAAATGTTGGGGGCAATTTTGGGTCGAGTTTGGACCCAGTTTTCGGCCCAGAAACACAGACTAGAGCCAGGAGACAAGCAGAGACTCAACACACATTCTCATTTGCATAGTTTTAGTTTTAGTTGAGAATCTTAGAGAGAATTCTACTACCTCCTTTAGGTTTCTTCACATTCATAGTTTTAGAGTTTTTATGCCTTTGATTTGGATATTGAGAAGAGTTACTACCTCCATTGAAGTTGCCATTACTCTAGTTTATTTTCTTATTCCTTTACTCTTTTAATTGCCCATTAACCCTGTTCAGATACGTATGTTTATGATTTTGGGATTTATTAATGCAAGGAATTACTTTTATCTTTAATTAATTTTCAGTTCCTATTTTATTTAATTTATCATGTCTTCTTTTTACTCTTCTTGTATGTCTGTGAACATTGTATTAATGTCAATGGAGTAGACTTCCAACTTGACTTGAGAGTTAATTGAAAGGAGACCCTTGAGTTGGAATACTCAAGTGTTGGTTTTAATTGGAAGTTGTTGGCTGTTCTCTAGTCACTAACGCTAATCCTTCCATAGGAGAGGATTAGGACTTGTGAATAAGAGCTAGCTCAATCACTTGACTTTCCTTTATTTGGTAAGGGTTAACTAAGTGAAAACAACAACCTCTTACTATTACACTTGGGAGAATTCCAACAAAGATAGAACTTCCGATTAATCTTCTCCCGGTCAAGGCTTTTTACTTTGAATACGTAAATATCTTTTAATTTACATTGTTTTAATTTACAATCATTTATTTTTCTGTTCTCCAACTCTTAAAATTTCTCGAAAAACTCTTGACTAATAAAATAGCACTCTTTTGTCAACTCGTTGGGAGACGACTTGAAATTTCTACTCCCAGTATTTTTATTCTAAATTTGTGACAACCCTTTTAAATTGATAAGCAAAATTTGCGTTAATTGAGAACTGTACTTACAACGCTGTTCTTATTATAAATTCTTAATTAGCAATTTTTCGCCCGTTCAATTCTTGTATGTATATACTGAACCCTTTGGCGTTTGGACCAAAATCTATACCCTGCTTGCATATAAAGATTAAAAATGAAATTAAATAACTCCATTCTAATTTTATTTATTTTCGGGTATAAAATCTTTATTAAAATTCTATATTTTATATTTGGGTTTAAAAAATTTTCATTTCTAATCTTACTTGCACAGTTGCACCCAAATCTTTACACCCGATTTTAGTTGACTCTCCTCAGAAAATATTTTTTTCATAAAACATGAGAAGTAGTTGTACAAATTTTAAATTAAAATTTTAAACAAAAAAAAGAAAAAAGTTAAATTTATCTAAAAAAAATTTAATATCAAATATTATTTATCTATTACAAAATATTCAATGTGTAGCCTAGTAATACTAAGTATTTGTGTGTATAGCTTGGGCTTCAATCTCCCTTTCTTATTGACATGCACATTATATATTAAGGATATAGGTTGAATAGTTAGAGTAATCAACCCTATTTATTGTGGGGGTCGGATTAATGGATTTTTTATTTTAATAAATAAAATAAATGTATTAATTATTGAATTAAATAATTTTAAAAGTTATTACCGAAATTCGTCATCGTGCCTGATCTCGTTTAAACTGTGAACGAGATAATTTTATACGTATCTCGTTTATAGTGTAAACGAGATAAAACACGTGATCGTGACATGTATATATCTCGTTCACACTGTAAACGAAATATGTGTAAAGTTATCTCGTTCACAGTGTAAATGAGATAAGACTGGGCGACGGCTATATATGTAATTCGTTGACAGCGTTTGATCGGGCACTAGTTTGAACTTTTTAACTACTTTCTCCTCTCTTTTACCCCTTTCTGAGCATATAATCGATACTGAAGACGATGGCGCGCATAGCTGGTAACGACAGAGACATCAACAGGCTGAACGAGACTTCGCATTATGCCGAGGCAGCCGACTTTACGGTTAGTTGTAATTTATTGAATTTTACGCAATCCTATATAGATAAATGTATGTATATAGCCATGATTAGAATAGTAGTGAAGAAGTAGAATCTAGTTTGTATAGTTAGTATGGAATAGATGACTGGTAAAAATTTAGAACTCTCTTTTATTTCACTTGTCTTAGGTTGTTACTACATAATTATTAGTTTGGAACTCTATCTAATTTAGTTATTTTACCCCTTTTAATTTTATAATTGGAATTTTTTTATATCAAATATATTAAAACTAATAGAATAAGATTTTTCTAAAAAATATGCAACTAAATATGTAGTTATGTTCTTAATTATAAAATCTATAATTTATAAATAAATATCTATTTAGGTTTAATATTTTTTATACTGAAAAGATCTAATTACAAAACTAAAAATAGTGTAAAAATTTAAAAAAAAAATATAGGCACCTACTTAAAACTTTAGTGACATTATAAGGACCGTTAAACTTAAAAGAACCAATAAAAGTTTTAAAATTACTTATTGATAATTGTGAACATATATTTTTTCTTCAGAGGCATCGCCTTCTACTGTTCCGACGAGTGAGTCATACCTTTCCTCCACCGGACGCCATCGTCTCGTATCCGAGGGAGGCTGGATTCGGCGACACGGTGCCTCTCAAGGACTTCACATTCGACAATGCCCTGAATACGGCATTCATGGAGCGATGGCGTCTAGAGACCCACACGTTTCATCTCCCGTAGGGTGAGGTTACTATCACCTTGCAGGACATTGCATACCACCTAGGGCTACGCGCCCACGGAGACCCTGTTGGGGGGGTTGCTTCCGTGACTCTGGTAGGTGGTACCAGACGGAGATGTGGCAGTTGGTGGAGCGGTTCCTGGGAGTCAGGCCTCCGGTGGCTCCACAGCAGGTAGCGCAAAGGAAGGAGTCGTTCACACTGAAGCTCGTATGGCTGCGGGATCGTGTCCGACAGATGCCCGCTACAGACGACCCAGAGACCCTCCGACAGTACGCTAGATGCTACATCATGTTACTGATCAGAGGACATCTAATGACGAACAAGTCGAACAACTTGGTCCACCTGCAAAGGCTCCCACTTCTTCAGAACTTTGGGCGGTGCCGGGCGTTGTCTTGGGGCTCGACTGTGCTGGACTGGACGTACCAGTCACTATGATCGGCGGTACACCGAGGTGTTACGGACATCGCTGGCTGTACTCCGCTGTTGATGTCCTGGATATACCAGAGATTTTTTCAATAGTGTCCACCGGATCGAGCGATCTACATGTATCCTATGGCCTCGAGGTAACAACTGTTTATGTCTTTATTTAGTTATGAGTTTGTAACTTCTTACGACCTTCTGCATAATGAACTGCTTTAATTGTTTTGATTGGTGTCAAGTTGGTTGGACTGCAGCAGCAGAGCAGAGATCAGCATGAGGTCAGGGTCTTGCATTGGAGAGTATCGATTGATATGTTACGATTCGATGAGGTTAGTACCATGCTTGACTTAACCACAATTTCATTTTAGTCCTTTATGTTGCATTCGTTTATAAGAACTAATTATTTGTTATGTCACGGTTCTCTCAGTTTGTATAGAGGGCGTATGATGACCCTTCTCTGTAGGCTCTGTGCCCTCCTTGGTTCGTTGAGGAGGAGGAGTGGGGGACATGGATATCAATCGTCCTTCTTGTCTGCTTCAATGTTGTGCAGTTTCACCAGGTTGACCAGGTGAAATAGTAGTTCAATGGAGAGCAGCAGGTGCCTGGCACTCCAATGAACCTTACAGGTATCGCTAAAATCTTATTTATGTTTGCTTTACTGGTTTCAGAGTTAAATTATTATAATATACATATGTGCCCCAGTCAAGCCCGTCAGAATAGTTACTTGTCTGTGTTTGTTCCAACAGGTTCCTAACCTCCACTGGCCAGGGTGAGGATGTGTGGTGGCCTGACAGACATCACGATTGGTACGAGGGATGGCGTACCCGTTTTTGTCCAGGTCACAGGATCTCCATTGTGCACACGTTTGACACCAGGCCGATGCAGGAGTATTACGATTCGTGGCATGGGGCTTGCCGTGTTAGGTACCTATTAGGCGAGGAGGTGTTGGAGGATCCGAGGCTCATCGAGTTACCCGCTGACGTACATCCCACTGCCAGCCAGCTGAGGGACGATCTCCACCTTCCCCAGGGCTTGCTGGATCGGCGTAGGCAGGCGACTAAGGTTAGGACAGATACCCGACGACTTTCTCGGAGGGACAGGAGTGCTAGAGATCGCAGACCCGGCGAGGGGGTTAGGAGGGAGAGGGTCAGGCCTCGTCGGGCGCGGCTGGATGTAGAGTTCGACGAGGAGGCGGAGTACGATCGACAGGAGGATCATCGAGACCTCCCGTCAGACAGGGAGGATACACCTACACCTCCACCTCTTCCACCTCCATCGTAGTACGGTACGGCCCGTAGCTCACACCTTTCTATAGGAGGGTTTGAAGTGATAGCTCTGTTGGACCGCACCTTGCAAGACAGGGATGCTGATGGAGTGGTTGGACTGTATCAACGGCAAGATGACATTGTAGATGAGACTGCTATCCATCTGTTGATGGTCTTGGGACATGGTGGGTGCTAAACAATTGTGAACTCCACCAACCCTCCAGACCTCTCTGACGAAATAAAACATCCATTTTAGGTGTCATGGTTCAAAACTATGTAATCTGTGGAAACCATAAATGAGTAAGTACGCCTCAATTAAACTTGAATTCACTAGTATCCAAGGTTCTGTCAAAGGGCAACATGGAGACCCCATGGACAGCCATTTGTAGCTTGACGGCATTGCACATGGTACTTTAATCGGTCTTATTCGAGCACCCAGTACTCAGCACTCCAGCAAATATTGTAGTTCTTCACACCCTGCATCACTGCATCTTGGCATTTGAATCTGTGGCCGACCCGAAACTCTACCTCATCGTCTAGGTTGTAATCTTCCTTTTCCTTGTTGGAAAACGGAGTTCTCTTGTGCATGGCGTCCAGATCCAACGTATGGTAGTGACTTGGTACATCGGATAGCGCCGGAATTGGGTTGGAGGGGGGAGGCAAAACATAGCGCACAGCTACCTCAGCGTGTGTCTGCAGTACAAACTCCTCCTCATCACCCCCTTAGAAGAATCACTGTCGCCACTATCGGCAATGTACTCCTCATCAAAGTCTTTTTCACCCACCTCTATGTCCTCCACTGGAATGGCGACATGAATGGGTGGTGGTGCGAGAGGTCGGTCGTCTTGTACGTAGGTCGAGTGTACAGAACTACCACCACCAACATCTCCAACATTGGCAGAAAGCTCCATCACTTGCTCCGCCATAATTCTCCCATGGATGTCGAACATGAGTCGCACATACTAGTCCCCTATAAGCCGAAATAGTCAAAACCGGAACATTCCATTACTCAGCGGTGCCAGCAACCTATAACACACCCTTTCGACCTCCCTCGTTTCTGTGCCTCCAAGGTTGCTCAATATCAAACTCTTCAACTCGGATAGTGAATTCACACACTGAGTGTGCAACAGAATTGGATTTTCACACTCAAATATCACCCCATTGCCGCCATTTCTCATACGACAATTGGGGTAAACACACACAACTATATATACGCTATTATTGGCCATTGTTTTCTTCTTTTTGTGAGAAAAACGGAATAGAAGAAGATATAAAGTGAATGTAGAGAATCCCAAGGGTTAGACATCC
This sequence comes from Arachis ipaensis, assembly GCF_000816755.2. Taxonomy (NCBI): domain Eukaryota; kingdom Viridiplantae; phylum Streptophyta; class Magnoliopsida; order Fabales; family Fabaceae; genus Arachis; species Arachis ipaensis. Next base: position 20,652,664 of record NC_029790.2, on the reverse strand, counting down.
TTTTATAGTTGCTGAAAAATTATTTATATGTATCTCGTTTACACTGTGAACGAGATGACTTTATAAACGGGATATACACGTGTCACATCCACATGTCTTATCTCATTTACACTGTAAATAAGATACGTGTAAAGTCATCTCGTTCACAGTGTAAACAAGTCTCAAGAGATTGTTGCCGCCAACATATAAGGATATAAAACAAAAGAAAAATTATCAAATTGATGATAAATTAGGATTTTTTATTTAAATAAATTAAATAAATATTTTATTTATTGAAATATATAATTTTAAAAATTTTTACGAAAATATGATCTATTCTTATCTCGTTTACACGGTAAACGAGATAATTTTTTACGTATCTCGTTTGTAAACGAGATATGTACAATCTTTTTAATTTCTATATATCTTGTTTACAATGTAAACGAGATACATGGAAAATTATCTCTTTTACAATGTAAACGAGATATTTGTATTTGTAAATATAAAAATATATTTTTTGAAAATAATAAAAAATATTAATAATTTAAATTAGATCAAATTCTTAAAAATGGAACATTTCAAATAATACAGAAGATGACGTTTTTTCATATATCTCGTTTACAGTGTAAACGAAATATATGAAAAATTATTTTGTTTATAGTAAAAACAAGATAAGAATAAATGACGTATTTTTGTAATAATTTTTAAAATTATTTATTTCAGTAATTATTGAATATATTTAATTTACTTAAATAAAAAAACCCTTAAAGAAGAGAGTAAAATTTTTTAATAATGAACTTTTTAAAATAAATATAAATAAGAATTA
>NC_029790.2:20651099-20651770 GCF_000816755.2 Arachis ipaensis | reverse complement strand
AAATCCCAAATCCCGATAAATTGTTGTAAAAATTTGATATAGTGTCTCTTGTTTACACTTTTTTATTTAATAACTAGAAAGAAGCGTGAGTTTTACATGACTGAGAACATAGGAGATTGGGACGCCATTCTAATAGACAGCAATCTGCACTCCCTACGTATTGTGTGCATGTGTGACATGCATTTCATGACAGAAGACTCGTGACTCGATACTACTAATATGATCGAGTCCATTCTCTCTTTCACAACAATTCCAACCGTCCTTATTTTTCTCTTATGAAATTCAAAAATCAAACCTTTTCAGTATCACGTTTATCTTTATCAGTATTACTATTTTCATTTTCATCTTCATTAACATCAACGCCTTCGTTTAACAAGTAAATATATTTTCTAATAGTAACTATGAACTTAATTAAATTGTTTTAATATCTGTAGACAAAAGATGATTTAGGTTTTTTTAAATTAATTTGTGTTAACTAGTTAATTGATAGTGATAAAAGTGTTGAAGTTAGTATTAGTTAGTTACGAAATATTAGTTAGATTAAGGTATTATTTAGATATATTTTGAGTTTGTGGAGCACTAAATATATTGTTTAAATATGTTAAATATATTTTATATAATTATTATTGTAAATATATTTAAATACTTATATATATATATATATATATCCA
>NC_029790.2:20645542-20649908 GCF_000816755.2 Arachis ipaensis | reverse complement strand
TAATACATCTGACGGTATAAACCTCGCTGATAATTTTTATCGGCGGATAATAAACTTAAATTTTAATTTTTTTTAATAAATTCACTCATTATCATCTTCTTCCTACAGCAGAAAAGAACAAAATTATATATAACTAATACCAACTAATTAAACAAAAAAAAAAGATAAAATTAAAATACAAAAAGAAAAAAAATATAATAACCAACTACACTATAGATATTGGACAATAACCTCCGTATTCTGCAAACAGAAAGAAAAATTAAGTATATATGCACATTATGACTAGAAATTTGTCTTAAAATATTATTTGCACACTTATAAAAAAATTAAAGCCAATTAAAAAAATTTTATGTTCAATAAAAGATAACCCTTCTATTATATCTTATTACTATTAATGGCCTATGCAGTTGACTTAGTAAGCTTAATCCAAATTAAAATTCTAATCAATATATAAATTTGTTCACTTTTTCTCAAGCATTAAAATTTCGAAAGAATTGAAAATAAAGTATAAAATTTACAGAGAATGTTCACCCTATCAATATTTGGTATCATCGTACTCTCTGAATTTTCATTTTATATGTGACTTCAATTTTTTTTAACATAAGATATGAACAATTGAACACTAGCTTTATAGACATAATCAACCGAGAAAATGAACAAAGAATAAGCACAAAACTAGAGAGAAAGTAAAAGTGGAGATAACTAATGTATGATTGAATTTTAAGTTTCAATAGACCAATAAGAGAACAAATATGAAAATTATCAGCAAAAACCAATCATCAATCATAAAACAAGTTAAAAACAAGTAATTAATTTTTATCTGTTACTACCAGCCTTGCTAACCTAATTGTTTTGAATATGCAACGACAAAAGAAGTTAAAATTTAAACAAGTTAAAAATAATTTAAAAACTAATTCAAAATTTTTTAAAACAAGTACCGAACAATATTCCGCATAAATAAACACTCACAACTACAATAGATTTGTTATTTGGGTGCTCTTTTTTGTACTAGTCTCTGAACTCAAACATTCAAAACGAAAATTTAATAAAAAATTTCAATCAAGAATCAAGAACAAACTAAAAATTATAACAAAAATCAGGAACAGAAAAAATGAAGAACAAATTAGAACAAAAATCATAAAAAATAAATTTTAAAATTAGAAATTTTAAAATTAAAATAAAATAATAAACCCAGAATAAATCCTAAAATCAAAATCAGAATAAACAAAAAAAAAGATCAAAATCAGAACAAATCCTAAAATCCAGTAAAAATAGAACAAAATCAAAATAAAACAGGAACATAGGCATACACCATAAATTAGGGTTTAGGGTTTAACTACTCTAAACTAACTAGTGAGTGAGTTACCCGGAGATAGTAGTTATGCAAAGGACCTTTCTAGCGTAGTGGCAGCACGAACGGCGCAGTGGCAGCGACAGCGACCAACCGGCAGGCTGCATTAGGATTTTTTTAAATAAATTACAAAAAAAAATAGGGAGAGGGAGGATGACAACCTACCTGGAGGGAGAAAAGAGGCAGCTCCGGTGACATAGTGAGCAGCGGCAGCAACATCGGCTGCAGTGCTTGCAGCAGTGATAGCAGCAGAAGTAGTAGGAGTGACAAAAACGGCGGCGACAGAGAGATCAATGCGACTCAAGGAGTTCATGTAATTTTTGGAGGCTGTTGGTGGCACCGACCCTGGTAGAGGGATTTGCCGGAGGTGGTTTGTAATACCCTAACTACCAAAGCTCACGCTTCCGGGATTCACAAGAGAGGACAAACCAAGATCAATGGTAATTTCATAAGATGTAAAAGATTAGTTAAAAACAGAATCATGTATGACATTCATAGAGGTGAAAAGCTTAAGAAGGAACGAGTCTGATCATAAGAAGAAAGCTGAGTCCAACATTTTCAAAAGAACAACAATAGCATAAACCATGTAGTATGCTAAATCAAACTCAAATCAAAATGAATTAAGTAAAGTTTATCAAATGAAACTCAACCGGAACAAAAGCGAAAAATCCTTTCTTTCCAGAATTCTGAAAAACACCCAAATACATAATCAAATGAAGATATACATTGGAGCTATAATAGAATTACTGGAAAGTCAATTTACTTTTTAAAGCAAGTGCAGTTCCGTAAGCCAGTAAAAGTACAGGCGAGGTATCAAAAATAAGTGGTTGTTAAACTATGTAAGAAATCTTCAAAATTTCACATATAGATAAGTATACATCTATTCAACAGCAATTTCCATAAAAATCTCAAATTTAGCTGTAATCACTGTCAAGTAAGAGAAAAACTGAATCAACAATTCCTCAGAGTTAAAAGGCACAGCACATTAAGACAAGTTCAAAACCCAGAGTTAAAAGGCACAGCACATTAAGACAAGTTCAAAGCTATATCAAGGAACACGTGAATCAAAAAGAACTCAAACAGAGAAAGGTAGATACAACAAGGATTTCAACCAAGCATAGGCACTTAAGATCAAACAAGAATGCATATGAATAGAGAAATAGAGTTGAAAACGCAAGCTACTTTTCAAGAGGATTAACAAACAAGAACTTCAAATTAGGATATGAAAGAACAGGTCAACTCGAACAGAATTCAAGACACACAACTGAATAGCCTCGAGAAATAGTTTCTAACGTTTCCAAAACCCGTGATTCGCTTTACTCAAGACTCGTCTATCATCTATGATAACCCATTAGCGCTTTCATATACAAAATTCACAAGTATTAAGCCGGCCAAACTTAATACAAAGAATTTTGCAATGCAAGACTAACATCGTTAATCAATAGACCGTCATGTGCATCAAGCTCTAATTCTCGTCATTCGACAAGACCTAATACATGACAAACGCTCAGAGTATGCAATTGAAGCATAGTTGGTCCATTCCTCAGGCTCTACAGGAAGGACTGCTCTGATACCATAATGTAATACCCTAACTACCAAAGCTCACGCTTCCGGCTGCGTTACTCTGATAGCTCGGACATTACGATCAGTCTCAACAACTCTAATCGCAACATATAACAACTGAAACTCAATCGTATAGCAATTAACGTCACAAACCTCAGCGTGAGATTACAGAACAGTAACAAAAGGGCTTTCAAATCGAAACGCTTACCGAACCGAAGAAGGAACGACTGAACCGAAACAGCAGCGGTCTCCGAACCGGTTCGGCAGCATCCCGGCAGCCATCTCAAGTTGCAGCGGCGACCGGACTCCGGCAATGGTGCCTGAAACCAACATGCCACGACAATAAGACTCCCATAATCTCACAAGAAATGAAAACCAAGTTTGAAACCCTTACCGGCATACTTTTTCGGCGACGGCAGCAAGGTTTTCCGGCAGCCAGAACAATGATAACGCCACTAACCAAAACAGAGCAGGATCTAAATAAGCGGCAAAACCTTGGAACAGTTCCGGCTAGCTCCATTAGCGGCGGCCTGGACCCTTTTCTGACGGCGACAATTCCAACCGAGGCGGCGCCGGCGACGCAAGCACGGCTGGGCATGGTGGTTGAACCCCCAGCTCAGCCTCAGATCTCTCTGTCTCTCCTGTTCGGTATGACTGGACGGCCTTCTCCTCAACGGCACGACGGCAGAGCAAACCAGACTGGCGACGGCAGAGGTCACGGCGCGTTCGGCGGTGACGCGGGATGGAGGTGCCGGCGATAGCGGTGACTTCACCTTCTCCGCGCTCGCTCCTCCTTCTCCATCGGTGGTTATGGCTCGCGCTCTCTTCAGGTCGCGGTTCTGCCTCTGATGCTGCGCAAGGATGATCGGCGACGGCACGAGCTCCTCGCGCGACGAATCGGCACAGTGACGGGCTCGGCGGCTGCGTTGGCCTCCTCCCCTCTCGGATCTCTCTCTTACTCGGACTAGATCGGCGGCTTCATGGTGGCGACGGCAAGGAGGCTCGCGACGGTGACAAGGACGCGTGGACTGCCGCGGCGGCGCGACGCGGTGAGGGCGACGGCGGCACTGTGAGCTCCCTTCCCTCTCCACGCCGGCGAACCTTCCTTCTTCCTTCCCTCTCAATTCGTTCCCTACTCCTGTTTCTTTCTTTCTTTCAAGCAGCTTGCAGCTGCTGCTGCTGCATTAGGTACTCTAGGTGTACCGGGTCAGGGGAACCGGGTAGGGTTTTTAGGGTTAGGGTTTCTCTTTCAAAATTAGGGTTAGGGGCATTTTGGTAATTTCAAATAAAAATAGGGATATTATAGTAATTAGAAATAAATTCTAATCCATTAATAATAATGTATAAAAATACTATTTGCTCATCAATTTCATAAATTATTTTCAATAAAATGTCCCAACCAAATAATTAGAAATAATATACTCAATTTCTTCATTTTCCAAAATAGCAGTA
>NC_029790.2:20643457-20644912 GCF_000816755.2 Arachis ipaensis | reverse complement strand
CGACGGCAGTGGCGGCGGCAGCTCAGCAACGTCCCCTTCCCCTGTGCGCACACGCGCGCTCCCTCTTTCTCGCGTCGGGCTCCTGCGTCGCATCCCTCACGTTCGCAGTTCTGGTTTCGGCGCGGCTCAATGGTGATCGACGGCGGCTCCCAGACCTCCAGCGACAACGGCGAGTGACGGCGGCCAACTAGCGCCTCCTTCCTCTCCCCTGCGCGCTCCCCTCACGCACGAGCTCTCTTTCGCCTTCGTGATACTCCTCAGGCGACGGAACGGGGAGATGGATAGCAGAACCACGACTGGTCGGGGACGAACGGCACTGTTTTGGCGGCGACGCTCCTCGCGGCTCCGGCAACAAGGGTGACGACATCTCCCTCCTCTCTGAACCTTTCGACTCTCTGATCTCCCTTTTCAGCTTCTCTTCTTTCTCATTGCAGCGTTGCTGCTGCTTCTGAGTGTATTGTGTGATGAGAGGTGAAACTGAAGGTGCAAGAGGAGAGAAACGGTGCTGCTAAGGGTTTTAAATTTTGTGAGTTTGCTGAGGGTGAAAGGGAACTGGGTAATTGGGTTAGGGTTTTGTGTGTTGGGTTTTAGATTAGGGGCAATATAGTAAGTTCACATAAAATTGAGAATAATATAGTAATTGAAACCCAAATTAAATCCAACACTAGATGTATATAGAAAATACTATTTGCTCATCAATTTCATAAATTATTTTCAATAAAATGTCCCAACCAAATAATTAGAAATAATATACTCAATTTCTTCATTTTCCAAAATAGCAGTATTAATATTTAAAATATTACTTATTTAATCCAAATCATATAGAAATCCTTATTATTTCGCAACTACCAACTTTATAATTTGAATATAGAAAATAATCCAATAGTTGTAAAATTGGATAATAAATCATAACTTGTCTCAAATTCAATAAATCACAACTTGCCTTAATTATCTTTAATAAAATGATTTCCGAAATTAAGGCTATAAATAACTATATGATTTGAGACTTGATCATAATAAGACTTTTCAAAGATTCTGGGTCTTACATGGTTTGGGGGAGAGAGAGGCAGAGAGAGAGAGAGAGAGAGAGAGAGAGAGAGAGAGGAGGTTTAGACATAGATAGAAAGAGAGAGAGCGAGTGTTTCAAAATGAGGGGAGAAAGCGCACGATTCAAATTTAGGGTAAATTTACCGTCGAATTTACCGGTGGATAAATACGACGGTAATGCATTGAGCGTGTCCAAAACGCAACGTTCCATTAATTGAGCTTTACCGTCGGATTTATCAATGGCTGAATCCGATAGTAAACCATTGCGCGTGACTAAAACGAAGCGTTCCATTAGTTGAGCTTTACCGGTAGATAAATTAGCCGGTAATTCCGACGATAATGATCGCGCCAATTTTTCTTTTTTTTCTCAAAATTTACCATCGGATTTATTGTCGGAAAACAAAATCC
>NC_029790.2:20638789-20643354 GCF_000816755.2 Arachis ipaensis | reverse complement strand
CCAAATATATTTTAATATATTTATTCAATGTTAGAGAAATACGAAAAGTATATTATAGGGTAAATCACATAAACAAACTGAAAGAGTTTCAAATCTATATGAATATCCTAAATACAAAGATAGTTCTAAAGTGTCACGATAGTTCTAAAACGCATGCAATACTATATATAGGAAAAAGTAATAATACTAGAAGCCCGATGAAGGAATAAAATCTCAAAGTCGCTTAAAGCAAAATTATAAAGCGCAAAACGTTCACACACGATAACTAAATGTGTAGGCAAGATAAGAACAGAACATATAAATATACAACCTTGTAATAAAGCTCTAAGATACAAGGTAGTAAATAATAGATAAACAAAATAAATATATATGATATACAAAAGAAACCAATCAGAGCCAGCGGAGTTTAGGCCGACTAGCCAAGAGGTACAACAGAGTTTTATAAAAGACTTACTTACTATCTCTCAAAGTTTAAAAACAAAAGCTTTAAGGCATCAAATACAATAATCCAAAAGTGAGAAAAATAATAGCAAAATAAATTATAAAACAAAGCCGAATCATCTTCTGCTGTGTCACCACGTTCGCAAACTCACCGAGGTGGGTTGCGACCTGCATCTGAAAAATAACAATAACATATGGTATGAGAACCAGGGGTTCTTGGTACGGTAACAGTGCCCAATAGATAAGATATAAGGTTTCGGAAAGCCAAAGACAATCTTAGAACTTCACATCGATATAAATATTCAAGCTTAAAGAAAATATTAATGTTCTGAAAATTGGACCGGACCGACTGGTTCAACCGGGTTAACCAGAAACCGGAGACCTAGCCGGTCCGGTCCACCTGCAAAATCGTGCTATAAAAAACTGGTAGAAAAACTGGCCGAACCGGTGGTTAATCGGCAAACCGTGCGAACCGGTTTGGTTTTTGCAAGTATCGGTTTCCCCCTACTAATGAAATGGCGTCGTTTGGCTTAAAAAAAAACCGCTGAAGAACGCGTGTTGCAGCCAGCCACTTTAACAGTTTATCCTAAATCCCTAATCTCCCAAAATCTTCGAAGAACACTCCACTCCCAAGTCCCAACCCTAAGCTCGAGGCTGGAGCTTCTGCATACGACAGACAACCGACGCCGTGAAGAACACTCCTACTCCCAACCCTAAGAACACTCCCACTCCTACTGTCGCGGGTCGTTTCTCACCGTCGCGGGTCGTGCTGTTCTCTACTTTGAGGCTCGAGCTTCTGGCGTTCTTCTCTTGCAGTAAGTTCTGGGTTTCTGGCTTTTGTTCGTGCTGTTTTCATTTTTTGTTCTAGGCTTCTGTTCTTCTGTTTTTTAATTTTTTAATTTTGTTTTTTATATGATTAATCAAATGTTGAATAAATTTGTTGTATGTTGAATTTGAGAATAAATTTGATGTATGTTGAATTTGAGAATTCTGCTCTGCTCTGTTCTTCAATTTTTTTATCTTTTCAATTCTGCTCTGTTCTTCAATTTTTTATTTTGTCAATTCTGGTCTGTTGAATGCCATATAAATTGTAAGAACTATGAACTATGAATTGATGTGTTGGTTTGGATTCTGGATTGCTGGCATTCTGAAATTAGATGGAACAGTCACAAAATGATCAGCAACAACAAGTACAAGAATCTCATACCTCTTTTTGCAAAAATTGGCAGTCCGTCTTCTTCATCAAACCTCTTCTTCATCTGGATGTAAGAGGAACTGGAGCCTTTTTGAACAAATCCATTCAAAGAGGAGGAACCGGTTAGAGCATCAAAGGCTAAGTGACATTGTTTATGTCACCTATAACCTACGCCTTCAATCTAGGTTGCATTAAAAGAAGAGGAATTATGATCTAATTGACATTCAAAGCATTGACACGGTAGATTTTTGGGTAATGGCAGATGAGGATGATCTTGAATTTACTAATGGAGATGTTGAAGGCATTGAAAGTTTAATATACACTGATAATGCTATGCCTTCATATCCTAATGGTGAGTGACATAGCAAACTTTGTTTCCTTCCATAAAGATACATGTCATTAATATTGATTTCTTATTGAGTTCTCTTTCTATTTTATTAGATGGTGGAGACATGGAAGTTGAAGTGGATATACCTGATGTTGTAATTGAATCCTCAAATACTTCTTTTGGTGGTATTTCTGAAGATGCTGGCTTTGGATTACCTGTTTATGATGGAGACATCGGAACACTTAATGATGATTATAACTTCTAGTGTCTTTGTTTAGTTGAAGTATTGTTTGTTGAATATTGTTTCTTTTGGTTGCAAAACATTGTGTTTGTCATTTATTTGCGCTTTAATTTTTTTAGTTATAAACTTTGATATTTGAAGTTGTTTATGACCTTTTAATGATAAATTATGTATTGTTTATTTTGTGAAATTGTTAAATTTTGAATCTTATTAGTTTAAAAATTATTGCATTTAACTTTTTAAAATTATGTATTGAATTTTTTATAACTTTATTCTATATTTAATTAAATTGATTCAACCACGGTTGAACCATTGAATTATTGAACCAGTCACTTGACCAGTTTGATGACCGGTCTGGATCTCGCAACCTTGGAAAATATATAACTTAAACCATAAACAGGGTAAACTATCTTAAAGAAGTTCTAACTAATGCTATTCACCGCTGTCCCACAACCTCCACCAACCTATCCTCCATGCGATCCCATCGCCACCGCCTAACGAGCCTCCTCAATCCCATCGGAAGACATAGATAATGCAAACAAATAAAACACAAGTAATATACATATACATCAAGTAAAACAAATAGCAAATAAGTATGTGATTCATTTAAGCATAACTGAAATTAAGCAAAGCAAACAAGCATATAGAAGATGCATATGATGAATGTCTGTCCTATTGGCTGTGATATCACATTGTCGGTCAAAGTTGCCAACTCGACACATCCTTTTGGATGTAGCCTTTCTGCCACGTCAGGGATATAGTGCCCTGCACACTCTTGTGCACCCAGGGATGTAGTGCCTGGCACACTATCGTTCCAAAGATATAGTATCTGGCACACTTGCATGCTCATTCTAAGGATACAGTGCCTGACACACTCTTACGGCAGAGAAGATTATGCGAGCGGGATACCACCTCAGCCCTCATATCTAAACGTAAGTGGGATTAACCACCGTCCTTACGTCGGCACCGCAACTTCGACAAGTGGGATTCACCACCGTCCTTGCCCGAGGCGCATAGCGACTTACCAATTCAATGCATATCATTCTCATTATTCAGTAATCACTTTCAATATTCAACAAGTTCATCATTCCTTTCCAAGTTCCAAACTCCTCATAACCATCATCAGTTCTCAATGTATAATCATCCTACACTCCGCTAATCCACTCAGGTTAAACCATCCATAGAACTTTCCAAGCCTAAGTCACCGTCTTCTAAACTCATTAATAGAAAATATCTAATTTATGTTACCTAACCCATCCATTCCATAAAACATCAACACAAAGTCTATCTTACAAATCCGTTCAACCTCCATTCAACATTTTCAATCACAATTTAATCATTCATAAAAATTCAACCTATCTTAAGGAAACGAGCCTAAGTTTTATGAAACATTACATATTACCTAAAGAAAACTAAAATCATACCTTGGCCGATTTTTAACATGCACAAAACACCAAAACCAAGCCACCAAGCTTAATTCGAAAGCTCCAAATCCACCAAGCCAACTCCAATAGACACCAAACCTCAATCTAACATCCTATAACATACCAAAATCAATACTAGGACTAATCAAACATCAAACCACAAGAATTTTGAAGTGACTTACCTTGTCTGATGCTATTAGGGACAAAATGCAATAATAACTCAAAACTAGATTACCCCTAAACAACCAAAATCACAAAATCTACTCAAAACCAAACCTAAAAATGTGAAACTATTAGGGAAGAAAATTGGATAATGGATTTCGAGTTCTTACCTACTTTGTTTAACTAGAAATGACGGGCTCGGTAAGAGCTATGCGTGACCACAAACAGCATGCGAATCGGAGCACCGTAACTCAATATATGATTGAAAGAAGATGGGGGTAAATAGTAACAATCCTTCTTCTCCTCTCTTCTCACCAACGTGCCTCACTCTCTTCAGCAAAGAAAAATGAGCTGAATTTCTCATTAAAGTAGTATTTATATGTTGGGCTTGGGCCCAAATTGTGTCCGGTCTAATTGTTTAGCATTTTTGGTTCGTTTGGCCAAACTTTCGGCCAAAACCTTTAGAATTAGTGCCCAATTTTCAACTCTAAATGTTTTCTAAGGATTCCTACAGTTTTATTTTCCCTCACGCAGTATCAGACAGACTTAAGTCGATACTGTCGGCTATTTTATCGATACGAATTTTTACGCAATTTTTCGCAGAAAATTATATTTTTCCCTCGGAAAAATTCGCTAAATTCAAATCTCACTTTGAAATTTTTAAATTAACACTTCTAAATTTTTTGAACCTATTCTGGACAATTAAATTATTATTTATTTTATCTAAGTGGCTAGTTTTAAATTCGGATTCTTACAGAATATATATTAAAGATA
>NC_029790.2:20632776-20638380 GCF_000816755.2 Arachis ipaensis | reverse complement strand
TTATATAATATAATAGGATTTTTTTCAGAAAGAATAAAAGTAGAAGATGGTTCGTGATATTATGCATCCTAAAAATTACATTGTTAAATATCTTGAGCGTCCACTATATGTAATTATTTTTTATGTTTATTATTATAGGTGACACGTCATCTTAAGTAATTTTTAGGATTTTTTATATTTATTTTCTTAAGTTTGAATTAAATTTCTTATGTTTTCTAATAGAATTTTATAATTAATCAAATATTTGGAGTTGGGATAGTATTTTTATGTTTTCAGAAATTTTGGACTAAAAATAGCAAGAATCAATGCCTTTTCACCAAGAAAGCACGGTCCAAGTAACTAAAGCCACACAAGCAAATGACGCACACAAGGTCCACGCCCGGCGGCCTCCTTCCCAGCTCTGACCTCTTCATGCTCTAATAGTTATAACTTGAGCTATAATAATCCAAATGAGGCGGTTCTAGTTGAGTTAGAAAGCTAACGTCTAGAGCTTCATAATAATATGCATATGTCTATAGTGAATATTTAGTTTCAGCCACGTACCATCATCATCTTTAGGAAACAAAAAAATAGTGTCCCAGACAACTCAAAATGCAAGTCCCGCCTATTCTAACTCTCAGGATGGAATAATTAAGGCCCAAGCTTAATCAACCACATCATCAAAAGCCTCAATCATATTCAGAAGAGTTGAAGATCTAGAAAATTAGTTATTAATTCTCTCTAGAAGAATAAGAAATTTGGTTGTTAGGATTTAATTTGAATTATCGTTTTTAAATTTGAATTAAAGTCAATAGCTTATCTTTCTCTTCGGAAGATAAGTAGTTATTTTATCTCTCTTAAAGATAAGATTAGTTTAATTTTGAATTTGAATTCTAGAATTTAGACTATAAATAAGTGAGCATAGCTCACAAAGGAGGGCATCAAGTCCACCGACTACTTATCTTCTTGTTTTTCTTACTTTCTCATGGGTAATTAATTCTCTGTCAAAGGGTTAGGAGCTCTGTTTATATTTTTTATGGATAATTAATCTATGTTTATTTTATTTCAAAGTCTTGCATTGATCTATTTCATGTTCTTCATTTGGATTAGTTTAATGAAAGGTAAGCTAATCTCTTTTATTATAATTGATAAATTTGATATTTGAAACGAAGCTTGAAAACTCTTTCACATGACTATTTGGTTTCGGCTAGGAATAGTGGTTCAATTAGTGTGCGACACATACATGATTTTTAATCACTCTAATTTTGAATAAGTGACATATAATTCGGATTAGAACAACTTTTGAAAATTATGTTTTCTTTTAAAATTTAACTGTACAGGACTAGTTTGAATACGTGACATATAATTCGACCTAAGGACTACTTTTAAATCTTATTTGAATCTAAAATCAGTTTTTATGCTTAATCTCTTGATTAATTAAAGAGATGCCTAATTAATGCTTGAGAAACTGAGGAGTCAAAGAATTAGAAAATTAGTTACTAAAGGTTTTGTCGTGAAAAATCTTTACAAACTTCAAGATAAATAAATAAGATTACTTATCCTAAGAGCACAAGCATCTCTAAACCCCTTAACTCTCATCATTACTGTCTTTTCTCAATCAATATTCAAGATCCACTATTTGAAGCATTCAAGCATTCTCAAGATTCTCAGCATAATTCCAAGATTTTCTCGTGTCCTCTCCGATTATCAATTAGGTCTAATTAATCTAATTAGGTTTTTATTTTTTAATATGATATTTGCTTGTTCAATCCTTTAATTCTCGTGGGAACGATATCCACTCACTGTGGTATTACCTGAGCGATTCAATGCACTTGTCAATATCCGTGAAATTCGATTTCCACTCATCAATTATTATTATTATTATTATTATTATTATTTCAAAGTTATAAATAATGTCTTGATTGAATAGTGACATCCAGAAACTCATACGTTTTATCTTCCACATTACATGCACGATTATCTTGGAAGATATTGCAATGATATTTGGACTCTCAACAAATGATATGCCGATGTTAGGATTTATAGATAGCAATACTATTGGCCTTGAAAATGAATTTATATGATGCAGTTTGGCATTATACCTACTACAACTAATCATAAAAGAAAGCGGTGTCAAGCTTGCATGGCTCCTCACCCTAAAGCAGCACACGTAGTTGGATACCGTATTTGGCGGACAAATGTACACGAAGATTCACATATTATTGTTGTTTAGGACAAATTTATTTTGTGTCAAGTCAAGTTTGTCGATCCACTAGAAGTTTGATTTTGCCTCAACTTCAAAATTTTGCTGAGATTAGGAGCTTTAGTTAGGGATCGGCTTGTCTGACACATTTGTTTAGAGCATTATGTCGGATATCAAGTTATGATTACAAGGATGTAGATGACCCTTTGGTACTGCTATGTGTATGGGCTTGGGAATGGTTACCGTTCCTAGCACCGGTGCAATTGCAGCAAATCTTTTCGCTTGCGTGTAGATAAATTTACTTCATATAATATGTTAATATATATTGTTTAATATGTACTATTTAAATATATTATTTAAATATATCGATTAAGAATAATAAGGTTTCATTTTATTTTAACTGGATTAATTAACGATTGCAATTTTCAGGGATACAAAAAGTGGACCATCTCTCATATCAAGCAGTTACTAAATCATATTCATATAAATGAGGTAGTTTTTTTATTTTATTTAATAGTGTTACTATTATTGTGCATTGTTTTGTATTTATACTTATACGTTTATTTTGTTATGCTTTTGTAATTTGTGTGAAAACCGTACAATCATGATCGTATGAAAAATATTGTAGTTCCAAATGTATTTTGCAGCATCTCTTAATATGAAGCACAACCATGTCACTAATATCTTTTGAGTGTATTGAGTGGCATGCATCAGATAAGGTAAGAAGACAATTCAATTTGCAGTAGGAAGTTTCTAGACAACCTACTCATCTTGCAGCTCCTAAATACTCTAATGTAAGGATAAAAGTTTCATAACACCCGAATTAGTATCCTAATATCCTGGACCATCTCATTCCCTCAATATGCTAGTGCAATTTCAATCTCAACTGCTGCTGATGGTTCTTTTTGTACCATTGATTCAAGCCATGACGGTAAAGCACCACAAGAAAATAAAATATTTATAAGAAAAAATTGTATCAAATTTAAAATGATTATAAATTATAATTTTTTTATAACAATAATTAATTATTGTTACAGAATAAGATTTTGCAATAACAAAAAAATTTGTTACAAAACGTTTCAGTGTTTTGTAATAACATGATTTTTTTTTGTTACAAATTATGTTGGTTTTCATATTGAATTGTTGTTTTGTGGCAAAATGTTATAATATTTTGTAACAAAAGATTATATTATTACAAAAATTCAAAATATTTTATAACAAAATATCTATTTGTTTCAAAAGCTCTAAATATATAAAACATTAATTTATTACAAAACGTAATATTTTTGTAACAAGTTATTTATTTGTCAAAAAATTCAAAGATTTTTTTGTAACTAATAAGAAATTTTATTTCAAAATATTAAATGTAAGACTCCGTATTTTTTCAAAATTAATATAATGAGTTATTTATAATGAATCTATAATTGCTACTCATTCGTTCATAATATGATAATTGTGGAGTGCTTAATAATCATGGGAACTTGGGTCTGTTTTTAGTTTTTTGTTTATCTTTTATCTTCATATGAGAGATCTAAACTTATATATAATTTGATTATTTGAAATTGTCTTTAAAATTATGCTAATATCTCTGATATTTAGATTTATCTTGATATTGAATTGAGTGATTAATTGGTGGATAATTGATGTTTTAATTGTAATTAGTATTATTTTATATTTTTAATTTTTGGTTTGATTTTTTATATTTATAGGAGTGTAAAAATGATAACAATATATTAGTTATAAGACTTAAAAATATTTTGATTTATGCACACATTAATCTATATAGAATTTTTGTATTATGGTTGAACTTGTAGAATTAATTTTAATATTATTTTGTTTTAAAACAATCTTAGTTAAATAAAAGATGTTTGAATTATCTATATTATTATATATTATATAAATATTGACTTGCTCAATAAATTAGTTAATATATCAATTATTTAAAAAATAATACAATTTGATAAATTATGTGTGTAATTTGTATTAAAAAATTGTTACAAAATAAATATTATGCTTTTGTAACTAAATGAATGAAAAATGTTACAAAATCGAGTTATATTTTGTAACAAAATTTTGTGATAGAAAAAATTATATTGTTACGAAAAATATTTCACAAGATAAAATTTATTATTACTTTTGTAATAAATTTTAGTTTTTGTTTTAAAAAAATTTGTTACAAAATATTACTTATTATAATAGTTTCATTTTTTGTTACAAAATTTTTTTGAAACGGAACACATTACAACAACTCTGTAACATTTTTTGTTACAAATTTTTTTCGTTTCAAAATTTAGATTTTTATTTGTAACAATTTTTTTTTGTTACAAATATTACTTTTCTTGTAGTTAAACTTTATAAGAAGTTTTTCAACCACAAAAAATTTTTGTAATTGCCTTTCGTTTTGCCAGTCATGCTTTTCAATAACTTATGATATAATTGAATTTCGATTGCACTTCAATAATAACAGATTTTACTTTTAAAGATGGATCTGCTTCAAGCCTTCAACTAGTGACTTTATCACCTCTATAATCATGTCTGAATTCAACTTAGTATGATATTGAGAAATGGTAGTTTTAGTGTATGTGTGACTACCATTATACCACCTTATAATTCAACAAAACGTTCTCTTAATAAGACTATCCCTGATTAGCCAATTACAACTTATTCTATATTGTACACACTTGGCATAAGATGTGGTTGGCTCAGATTCACATACCCGGTAATCCACACTCTTACGCATGATATAATCTTTAGGGTGAATACCCATCCCAGCTCTTGATAATTTTTTCGAAGGACTTCGAGGTCTGCAACAAAATTTTTTTTCCCTTTTTGGCTCTTAATATTTAACTTTGTGGGACTGATTAGTGATTAGCCCTTCTGTCAATGATCTTTCTTCAGAACATACTTATGTAACACGTTAATCACTAATATATCTTCTATTTAATTTTATAGGTAAAAACAATTTAAAAATCACTAATATTTCTTAGTTTTATACCGTAAATTTAGCTGATGTATTTGAAAAAGGTAACAGAAAAATATAAAAATATTAAACGATATTGACAATTATCTTTAAAAGACAAAGAGATTCCCAACAAAAAAGAATTTGTGAATCCTAGTTGACTCTTAATGGATAAATCAACAGTTTAATATGCTATGTAGGCTTATTTCGTTAATATAGAGAAAAAATATTGATAGAGGGGCTAATCAATCTCATAGAAGTAAAGATCAGGGGCCAAAAAATGTATTTTCTTTGTTGAGGGTCTCATTGTATTTCGAAATAATTGTCACGGACGTTTAGGATTTTTTTCTCTAATCTTTAATTATCTCAATCACAATCTTTTTAGAACTAAACTACATGTCGACGACAAATTCACCATCCATAACAACAGGGTCTACATCGATAACAACAAAAAATATTCCAA
>NC_029790.2:20629769-20632623 GCF_000816755.2 Arachis ipaensis | reverse complement strand
TAATGATACTTACCTGCATTGACATACTCAGAAAATTTTGGTGCATTCATAGTATCTAGATCCAAAGCGTGTATGAAAGAAGGTTCTCCAAATAGATGGCTTGCTAGTGCGTTTATCATATTTACAACGTCAGGCTCAATTATTATATCATTTTCATCCATATTTTTAATTTGACCAACAATATGATAAGTGCCCTCAAATTCCTCTTTACTTTTAGTATTATAAACGTTCTAGCCGATGTTAGGCTTCAATAAATCAACCTCAACTAATTCTTCAAACTCAACATATAACTCAATAATTGATACTTGTATCCATGTTTGTTGGTAAATCAAACACATTCTTTGCATACTTGTTTTATCAGTCAAGCACATTATTTGAAACTGAATGCGACTACCATTAACATAGACTGTTTATAAAGAATATTTGTGATTTTCTTTAGTACTCGATTATCAATATATTGATTGTAAGACCCAGAACTTTTGAAAAGTCTTATTATGATCAAGTCTCAAATCATATAGTTATTTATAGCCTTAATTTCAGAAATTATTTTATTAAAGGTAATTAAGGCAAGTTTTGATTTATTAGATTTGAGATGAGTTATGATTATTATCCAATTTTATAGGATGTTTGGATTATTTTCTATATTTGAATTATAAAATTGGTAGTTGTGAAATAATAAGGATTTTTATATGGTTTGGATTAAATAATTAATATTTTAAATATTAATACTGCTACTTTGGAAAATAAATGATTTAATTATATTATTTCTAGTTATTGGATTTGGGCATTTTATTGAAAATAATTTGTAAAATTGATGAGCAAATAGTATTTTCTATGTACAAATAGTGTTGGATTTAATTTGGGTTTCAATTACTATATTATCCCTATTTTAAGTGAAATTACCAAAATGCCCCTAACCCTAATTTTCAAAAAATGAAACCCTAACCCAGTGACCCGTACCCGACCCGGTTCTCTTCTCACCCAACCCAGCAGCAGCAACACAAATGTTTCCCCTTCTTCCTCAAACCAATACGCACCAATAGTAGCAGATCGGAGGAGTGGGGAAGAGAGAGGGGGCGATGATGGCTGGGGCCTCACTGCCGCCGCCGTCCAGCTCAACGCCGCCGCACCCTACCCGTTTCCCTTCCTCCCATCATTCACGCGACACATAGCAGCAACAGCTGCCAAACGAAGCAAAGAAAGAAAGAGGGAACGGAGTGCGGCAGGGAGAAGAAGGAGAGGAGGAGACGCGTCGGAGCCGCGGGGCCTCACCGCCACTGTCGCATTGTGCCGCCGCGTTCCACGCCTTGCTGCCATCGTTGTACACCGAAGGAAGAAAGAGAAAGAGACATGGAGTCAGCGTCGCGCAGAGAAGGACTCGCCGCCAGCTCCGTCGTCTTCACTGCTTTGCCACCGTCGAGCTCGCAATCTTGGAGGGAGCACAGCGCCGCCGTGAGTCGTGACCAGAAGAGAGCGAGAGACCAAGAGAGGGGCGTGGAGTCGGCAACGCGCAGGGAGGCACTCGCCGCTGCCGTCGCGCGCGCCGTCGAGTGCTGTCGCTGCTGTTTGAGTAGTCATCATCCCCTCCATTCTATTGCTCTGGTCTGCCGCCGCCACTGCTGGAGATCCGCTCGATCTGCCCTGAAGGAAAGAAAGAGGTTCAGGCCGCCACTGCTACTTGCGCTGTGAGCTGCTGCACTGCCACGGTTGGGGGGATCTGCCACAGTATAAAAGTCGTCGTAATGTCCGAGCTATCAGAGTCGCGCAGCCGGAAGCGTGAGCTTTGGTAGTTAGGGTGTTACATTGATAAAATATATTCTTAAATTTTTCATATGTTATTGCAAAAGGAATAACAACATCACATAAAGTTTTACATACAAAACTCACACCCTCGTATGTTTGAGAAAAAATCTGACCATTATAATATATTCTTAAACTAACACATCTTTTCATTTTTATACTCTCACACTCACACTCAATCTAATAAATTCAATTTTCTTTTTATAATATTAGTTATATTTTTTTAATAAAAAAATACAATACACTCTTGTATATCGTATCTTTAATATTAAAATAATATAATACATCTCCTACCGGAGACGGATGTATGTATATGATTGTGGGGGCAACCGCCCCACTACAATTTAAAATTTTTTTAAGTAGTATATGATAATAATATTTATTTGTCCCCACTAAATTATTGAATTTGACCTCACAATAATTTTTTACTCAATTTTTGGTACTTCATAGTTAATTTAAAAATTTCATATTAGATGTCATTAGAATGATCAATTCTCAATTTAAAAAAAAAATTGTGTTTTTTCTTAAAAATCGACTCGAAAGAGTATTATTTATCTTTTTTTTTTATATTAGTTTTAATTTTTTTTCCATAACAACTACATTAATTGAAAGAACTTTTTTAACTATGAATCTCAATAAGAATTGACTTCTAATTGTATGAGAAGTAAATTTTTAAATAAGTATTTACTTATATATATGTAAGAGTAATACTACACATTCAAGTCTTTTTATGAACTAAGTCTAACCAAGTTAAACAATAAGATTTGAAATAATGTTATTAGTCATAACTGATTTTTGTTATCTTAGACTAACTCGGATGGAATTGGTTAACAAAAACACATGAATTTGTAGCATTATCTTATATAAATAGACAGATATTTCGATTGTGTTGTTAAGAAAAAGATTACTTAATTTTTTTAAAATATAAAACTTAAATAATAAAATTCTAAATTATATGTTATTATTTAAATTACTATTTTAGTATTTTAATTTGTAAATTAGATATTTTAAAAACTAATCATGTCATATGTACATAGAAAATAATCACTTGTAT
>NC_029790.2:20628135-20629680 GCF_000816755.2 Arachis ipaensis | reverse complement strand
CCGATATTAAAATTTTTTAGATCCATCATGGTCTCCTACGTATTATTTTGTGTAAATTGTTCCACTCTCATAACTTTAAAAAAACTATAAAATCTAATAACTCAGCGTTACACAAAAATCTGGTCATTATCTAAAAAAAAAATCAGCCTCTTATCTCCTCTATAATTTTTTAATTTAATTTTTACTAGCTACAAATTTACTAGGGTTTTAGGGTAAGAGGGGGCAGGTGGGGGCTGGATGGAGCAGTAGTTAACCGAGCAAAGTGATGTAACTATTTTAAATTGAAGGATGCAATTAGCCGCTATAGGACTACAGAGCATAAATATATTTTCTTACCACCAAGAGACAACTACATATGCCATGTCTCCAATGAAGTACTTTAGGGACAGCTATGGCTCATTAAACCACAAACGAGATTATAGCCCGCGCTACATACCAACCTGAATTCAGAGACTTCTTCTTCCTTTGTCTTCTCATTTATTTCTTACTTTTATGGATGAGTGCTATCTCATCATTAATTCAATTTTGTACTATTTATTTTAGGCCCATTATCGGTCCAGCTGTTAGGTGATCTATAGTTCCAGCCAATTTTTAAGGTCGATTTAAGAAAAATTGCAGTTTTAAGATTAACCGTAGCTCACACTAGTACATCATTATAACTTTCAAATTCATAATATTTAACGTAGCATGATTTAGGAACTTATATAAGTTATTTGCTATTTCTCCGTTTTAAATTAATAATTATCTCTTATTGTCACGGACGGACCGAGTAGCAACAATTTGGGCACTTGCCTCCACGGTGTTTTTAATTTTTTTTAAAAAAAATGTAGTTATATATAATATGTCACCATTTTAAATTTTAAATGATTCCACTACAAATAAATTAAACTCAATTAGTTAAAGTTTCAAATTCACTTTTTTATACTCTATCATGTTGATTATTATTTAACCTAATCAAATTTAATTCTTGTGTTGTCACTAGCTCTTTTATTCCCTTAAACCATTTTATTTTTATATTTTCAACTTTTTTTTTCTATTTCTTATCTAGTGGTCATCTTCTCTTCATCAAAAAATAAATTTTAAATTTTTTATAGCTCTTCATGACTCTCTGTATCTTCAAATTTTATTGTTTCTCTTTTTGATATTTTCAATTGCAAATTTTAATTCACTCTTAAAATTTTTTGGATCCGTCACTGTGTATTGTGTTATTTTGTTAGATATATTAACTTTTTAATATATCAAAATAATAAAACGACAATTTTTTTAATTATAAACGAAATTGATATCTCACATGTGATTTAATTAAGCACTAGTTCTCTTAATTGGTTTGCTAATTTAATTTCAGGCAGGGACAGATTAATCAGTATTCAGTAATCTCTATACTTAGGGTTTATTGAACATTGATTTATTTTTTGTTAGCACGACATGTGCCCAAAAGTATAGTCTACCAAATAGGGCTCCGTCAAGGCATAGGTTAACTTTGATTAGAAAAGAAAAAGATGTTTACGTCTCATGCCAGTTAAGGATAAACTAGATTAAGATTTC
>NC_029790.2:20627519-20628116 GCF_000816755.2 Arachis ipaensis | reverse complement strand
AGCCACAACTAAGTTGAACATTGTTATAACTTATAACATCATAATTGATGACGAGCAGCGTAAATTACGTATATAAGACTTTTTTTTTTTTGTTTCTCATTTAAACGAAAAGGATTAATCTGTCGCGAATTGAAGTTCCATTTAAAAATTATCATTAATCAATGAATTGCTATATACACAAAATAAAATTTAAATTTTTAATATTTATTTAAATAGGCTAATAAACTAACTATTAACCTAATCTAATTTGGTTGATATATAAGACTTTCTTCGCATAAAAAGCAAGATATTCAACTAGATCTGTTCTTTCATGTGGTCCCAGTAGTCCTTTTTTTTTCAACTCTCTCGTTTGTCCAAATGAAACGCCATTTTTTGCAAGTAACTGGAATATAGTAATGGTCTTCATTTATTTATTTTGTCAAGAGCAATCCTGTGAGGTGTAAATGTAGGGGCCATGCCACGTATATGTATAGTTTCCCTTAGCAAAACTAAGCAGTAGCTTAGTAACTAAAGCAACAACAAGGCCATTTGGACATATATATTAACAAAAATACTAATTATATACTAAAATTATGTATTAAAATTTATCATCATATA
>NC_029790.2:20625428-20627509 GCF_000816755.2 Arachis ipaensis | reverse complement strand
ATTATATTTATTATAAAAAATATATACCTAGTGAAATTGAATTAAGAGTTTCGCTAGAAAGATAATGAGGTATTTGTACAATGTATACAATAGGTTGTTTATTTAGCCCAATATGAATTAAAAGTAAAAATTACCCACGAAATAATAAATTTAAAAATTCTTATTCAGTTATTTCACATCAAATTTTAAATTTCAAATTCTCCAATTTCAAATTTCAAATTTTTAAAAAATTCAGTTAGTTATTTCAAAAAAATAACTATCTGAAATTCTCAAATACTCTCTTCTTTTTAACCGACGGCCACCCCACCTTCATCAATAATCATCCCATTTCACCATCGCTACTTGGCTTGTCACACGCCACTCACCCTTAATAAAAATAACCATTCACTTAAGGATAAAAATAATCATCCGCATACCTAATGAATTGAACATCTAACATATTTTAATTATATATAACCAAACTCAATCCAATCAAAATAATCATCTACATAAAAATAAAATAACGATCCATATACCTACTAAAATGACCATCCTAAATTGACCATTAAAATAGAAGAAGAAGATGAATAAAGAGAAGAAATTATTATTGTGGTGAAACATAATTTTGAAGGACTAGTCATGACAAAAGCGGCACTGTTGTGAAGCATAGGGCTCAAATCATGAAAGAAGCTAACCATGCTTGGATCCGAAGAAGAAGAAGAGCATGGTGGTATCATTGTTGAGAAGAGGTTTGAAGGAATTGGAGAAAGCGAAGCCGGTTTGGAAGAGAGGCACGAAAACAGCGGCAGCAACGTTAGGCTGATCGTCGGAGGGCGAGGCGCATCGGGCTGACCGACGGAGGTGAGGACGGTGTCAGTGGGAGGATGCGGCGGCCTCGGTATGGCCGGAAAAATTCAGTGACGCGAGGTGAGAATCAGAGAAGATGACGGTGAGTTTTGGACGTGGATTAGAAATAACTGTACATAGTGTGAATGGATTTAAATACTAATCTTAATTTTCAAATTTCAAAATTTAAAATTAAATAATTAATTAATGATCTGATTTTTAATTTTAATTTTACCTTTTTTTTAATTTAATTTACTCATCACTTAACAATTAACATATAATATTATTGTAGAGAGAGAAAGGACAAAGAGATGAGCTAGGTGGGTGTTATTAAAAGACAAATTAAACTGGTTTGGTGATTGTATTGTATATATGTTGTGGGAGGTGCAGCACAGAAATGGTGGGTGGGACCATATGTAAGGGAATGGGGACACATAGAAATCAACCAGATTGCTGGAAAAAGAAAGTTTGTTCAGTGGTTGCACTGGCGAGATTACCCAAATAATTCCATTTGGGATGCACATATATATACCCCATATATATAACATCTAACTCATCACTCTACCTAGCTAAGCTAGCTACCACCCTCTTTCCATTCCTAATTGCTAATTGCTAATTGCTAATTGCTAATAATGCTCTCCCTCGGGCGGGCGGGGAATAATACACTAAGCTACTTCATTATTTAATTGAACATATACATGCCACTAAACAGTACTGTATGCATAGGTGGTGGAGGGTGCAGGTAATAGGTATATAGGTAGGTGCGTATAGAAGCATATGTAATTACAGTTGATGAGAATAATAAGAAAGAGGAGTTAAGCCTTTTTTTTTTTATCTTTTAGTAATTTCTGGATTTATTTATTTGATAGAAAAAACATGAAATGAAAACGAATGAATGAACCCCACTCTACTACATACCCTCTCTGGACTCTGGAGTCTGGAGTCTGGACTCTACTGCTGTGTCTCAGAAAACCGTTGGCCATTTTCTCTCTCTCTCTCTTCGTGTTGGGTCGCTTTCTAATCTTCAATGGCCTAAGCCACTCTAAAGCAGCCCCCTCTTCCTCTTTCCCGTATTATCAATTATATATATGCATGCCACTATAATTAATTACTATTATTATTATCCTTATATATATGCTCCTCCCAATGCCAACCTGTATTCTCCCCACTGCACTTCCCACCTCATGCCTCTTCCTTTTATTTCTTTTTATTCCCTTACAAAAACAAAAAAAAATCATATCACTTTCCTCCCCTAA
>NC_029790.2:20622951-20624731 GCF_000816755.2 Arachis ipaensis | reverse complement strand
TATATTAAAATAATTAAACTTATATAAAAAATTTGGCACAAATGGTCGACGCTAGAAAGAATTCAACAGTTAAAATTAAAGATTATCTATACATGAAGCACACTATGGTTGGGAAAAATAAAAATGAGTTAAGTTTAGTGGTCAAGTTACCTTATGCTTGCCAATGAGTTATAACTCAAATGACAGGGTCTTTTCATACTCATCTAAGAGGTCGTGAGTTCGAGTCTCCTTATCTTTGATAAAAAAAAGTTACCTTATGCTTAGTGCTCAAATTTGCTTGAGTGCAAGTTTGCTTTAAATCTAAAACTACTTGAAGTCCAAATTTGTTTGAGGTCTAAGACTACTTGAAAAATACAAGTTTATTTGAAGTCTAAAGTTATACCAGTTAGCTTAGAATTATTTTCTCTATAAATAGGATTAGTTTCAATAAGTTAGAGGAGCTTCTATTCATTCACACATTCACTCACCTTAAAAATTTCTAGACACATTGATGTACAGAAACATGAGTCACGAGTCCATAAAAATATTGGGAGACACCATTTTTATTTCAGTCATTTATATTCAATTTTTCGTTCTGTTATTTAATTCTATTATTTTCATTCAAGCCTTTGTGAATTTTAAACATTTTAATACAAGTTTTGTAATTTTTAATTCTTTATTTTTTGCATTTGTTCTTTCTTACTTCTTATTGCTTTCTATAATTATTATTTTTTACATTTCTATTGGGCACGATCTCTAAATTCTAAGAGCAACCCACAAAAAGGAGTCGTATCTACTCCTTGAATTGAGATTATTGATACAAGCTTGATCGACACCTCTTGTTGAGGTCTAAAAAGTAAAATTCAGGCAAAATAAATTGGCACACTTGGTAGAACCTTGGGTAAGATTGGCTGCCTAAAGTGGTTGTTGTGTATGCGTTTGTGAAGTGATAAATTAATACCCTAAAGCTGTCCAAACACATCTATTTCTATGTCATCTTAGTCGTCCTCTTCAATAGAAGGGTCAGACCACGACTCTGAAAAAATAATACTATATCCACAACCATAAGTCACTGAATCGGTATAAGTGCCTATGACTTTTGCTAAAAGCTCAACTAGGCATATGAACAATACAAATGTGACTTCAGTGGCTTCTCCTAATGTAGTCGAAGTAAATCCGACTACTTGGCCTATCTATGCGTTTTTTTTTCTAATCCACCTATTCTTGGGGTATATACAAATGTTCATTCGAACCCAATTGTTGGAATAAATCAACAAGGTTTTGTGCAAAGATACAACCGGTACTTATATTAATACGTGATGCCAATCCCCCTTATTTGGAATTGAATATATCGGGACCCATTATATCATACTATAAGAAAAACACTAAGAACCATCGGATTTAGCGGCGATGATTACAGCCAGATTTAGCAACAAGTTTGATGAGAAATTTGTCATGTCAAATAGTTACCGGTAGATAGTCGCTTCCGACGGTAAATCCGCCGGTAACGTTTGGCGAAAAACGACAACAAATTGGCGCCAAAATTTAGCGTCGGAGTTATCGTCGGATAAATATCCAACAGTAGAGACGTTTAATGGAACGCTGCATTTTGGTGATCCTCCCGCGTTACTGTCGGAAATATCCGCGGGTAAATCCGACGATAAGTATGCCTTAAATTGGAACTGCGAATCGCTCCCCTTTCATTTCGAATTCTCTCTCTCTCTCTCTCTCTCTCTCTCTCATCTCTTTCTATTTATTTATTTAATCACTAACACTTCTCTTCTTCTTAAAATTCAAACCC
>NC_029790.2:20609187-20622641 GCF_000816755.2 Arachis ipaensis | reverse complement strand
CCGCTACCTCCGACGCTGCTGCAGCTGCCTACGACGCTGTCGCCGCTGCTGAAGACGATGCTGCCGCTGCTGGACATCCCTACCGCCGCTGCTGTAATGCCCTTGTCGCTTCTACTTCTGCCGCCACTGCACCTCCACCCATCTTCAAGATTTTTTGTTTGAACTCTGATAATTTTAAATTTTGTTATATCAAGTTAATTAATTAGTTAGTAGAGACTAGTTAATTTAATTTTCTGTTTTAGTGAATTTAGGTGGTTAGGATAGGTTAGAATAGATTATATTAGACTCTGAGATTGCTGAAAAATATTAGATTATTGAGCTGTTTGCTGATTTCTGCTACTGAAATTATTACAAAAATTCTTGACTATATTAATAATGATTGAGCTGTTTGTATGTTACCTTAATAATGATTGAAAAAATTAACTGGTTGAGAAGGGTTGATGGATATTTGTATTGGATGAAACCCTTGAAGACTGGAGAAATTCGAATGTTAGGGAAAACTCTTAAGAATTTTTTATAAAATTTTCAGTGAAATTGAAAAAATTAAAATTATGCTTTCGAAATAATATAAAAAATTAATTGTTGGGTTACTGAATTTTTGTGTAATTGTTAATTTGAATAATTATTTTGATCTTAGTTTATGTTTTTTATTATTCATTTTTAATTTAATTATTTTGAAACTAAAATACTATGCAATTTTCCTTTTTTTATTTACTAAACTAAAACAATTTTACAATTATTTGTTATTTCTTGAGTATCTTCTTATGTTATTATTTATTAGTGTTTATCATATTATTAACATGTTACTAATATATTTATTGTATAAACATGACGACAGGTAGTAAAGGTAGGTCGAGTAGATTTAAGTGGTTAGGATAGGTTATAATAGGTTAGATTTTTCTCTGAGATTACTGAAAAATATTGGAGGGAACCCTTTAAAGGTGGCTAAATTCAAATTTTAGGAGAGACTCTATCAAAATTTTCATAAGATTTTCAGTAAAATCAAAAAAATTAAAATTATGTTTTTGAAATTAGAATTAAGATTTCCTGTATTTTGGTTCATACTTATATTTGTCTGTCATTGTTTAATTTGTTCGTTTATTTTATTGCTTGGTTGATATATTAATTTGTAGTATAAGTCGCTGGATTGTAAGGCGACACTGGCGGAGACCTTTAAGTATACCTATACTTTGAAGGCAAATAAGAAAAGATTTACTGACGAGCGGTTTGTGGCCTATTATGTGAGTTTAAATTAATCCTAAATTTCAACTTTATTTATCTTAAAGTCAATTATTTAGCTATTATCCTAATCACAACTAACGTGTGTGGCATAAAAGGAGTATACGCAGAGGTTGGAGGCCGCGACCCAGCAATCTTAGCTGCCTAGTGGGACCGACGAAACTGGCTCTGAGACCTCAGTGGTGGATCTTGATAGGATTCTACGCGAGATCGCCTTTGAACCCCACAAGAATCGCCGCTTTGGGTTGGGGTCGTTCTTCGCCAGTGGCCTCTGCTCCTCCGCATTGGCAGCTTCCTTTGCCTTTGCCTCTGCCACCAGCCCTACTGATCCCCAGGAAGTTGTCGACCTGAGGGAGGAGGTGCATAAGCTAACCCCAGGAGCTTTACCAGCAGGCAGAGTAGTTTGAGCCGACGTATCGAGACATTCTTGCACGTGTTGCCGTCAGCTCGGACCTGACAGAGAAGTTAGAACAGCTCGATCAGTTGCAACAGCAGATGGTGGAGTACATCCAGCAAATGCGCGTTGGAGGCAGCGACGCTGTTGGTTCCAGTGGTGACGCTGCCGGTTGGACACCGATAGCAGCACCTCCTCCGCCGCCTTAGCAGGGGGACCACGAGGCCGTTGACGACGACAACAAAGGTTACTGGGATCTTTAGAATTTAGGGTTTTATGCATTTTTATTTGTCTACTTCATCGTATTCTACATTTGTGACGTTTTATTTCATTCAGACCATTTATTTTTTAATAAAATAATTTCTTAATTTCTGACAACGTTAAAATTCTGCTAATAATTTTGTTAATAAGAGTCTACTAATTGTGGCTTAACTGTGCCAAAAAAATTAAAAAAAAAATAAAATTGCCGTAGGATTTACCATCAGATAAATTTGTAAAATCCAGAAAATCGGTAAACAATTAATTGCGAAAAAATGCGTAACGACGTTAAAATCAGCTATACCGGCTTAACTCTATCTGGTACTACGTGTGTGGGAATTAAAACTGTAGAGATGGCAAGAAAAAGATTTAGAATAGAAAACTGGAAACTTATCTTAAAGGTTTTGGCGCAAAGTTGGGCCAAACGGGCTAGAACCCGCACCGGACCTTCACAGGACCCAAGCCCAAACATATAAATCCACACTTAGGAACCATTTCAGTACAGTTTCCTTAGTGATAGAGAGAGGGAACGGATAGAAGAGAAGAGAGTGAGGAAACCCCAATATCACTATTCTCCATCTCCTTCTATTGCCCAGAACTTCCAATCCAGAGCTTCAATTGACGAGCTGTTTGCGGCCACGTGTTCGTCTCAGATCTCTCTTCAATTCTGTCTAGGTATTATGGTAAGTAAATCCCAAATTCTTGACCAGTTTTCTATTCTCTTCAATTTTGCATTTTTGGGATTGAGTTGTTGAGAAGTTTCAATTTTAATGTTTAGGGGAGGTTCAACCTTGAGTTCTATTGGATTTTTAACCCAAAGTTGTGTGAGACAAGGTAAGGAATCTTAATTCTCCAATTTCCCCATTTTGTGTGAAAACCTAGGTTGAATTTTGTGAAAATTATGTGATTAGATGGAATAGAGCTTGTTTGGATTGAATTTGGCGGGAAGCAAAAATTGCTTGGTGTGGTTTCAGTGCGGGAGTGATTACAAAGATCAAAGTGATAAGGATTATTTCAATTGAGGCTTCAGTTTCGATGGAAATGATTCGAGAATTTGGGACTGCCATCTAAGAGATACGGATTTTAGTTTCAAGTAGGCATTATGTAAAATTATATGAATGTTTAGGTTAATTGTCCTTAGGATAGGATTGAATGAAAATGGTAATTGTTGTGATTAGTTGATTGTGATTTGTGAATAGAATGGTTATTGAGTAATATAAATGCATTTATGTGAATTGAATTGAGTATGGGGTTGTGGTTTGATTGTTTATAATGGTAATCAGTGTGAAATCTGGGCCGGAGGCGGTTATAGGGTGAGAACTCCCATACTTGATAAGTTGAGGTAAGTCGTAGTGTTACCTCGTTGCTAGCTATATGTTGAAATAATAATGATGATGAGTGATTCTTAGTGTGCATATGAATTTTGGATGTATAAGTATTGTGTGTTGTGTTGTGAATGGATTATTTGATGGATTGTGATATATAAATTAAAATTGGGTTGATAGGTTTGGAATGCTTATAAATTGGTAATAAGTTGTGAGGGAATGTTTTGGGGCTGTTTTGATGGGAAT
Source organism: Arachis ipaensis (assembly GCF_000816755.2). NCBI lineage: Eukaryota > Viridiplantae > Streptophyta > Magnoliopsida > Fabales > Fabaceae > Arachis > Arachis ipaensis. The sequence continues at coordinate 20,619,179 of NC_029790.2, read as the reverse complement.
TAGATAAAGGAGTAGGTGGAATTGTTGATCTAGTGAAAATTGGTAAAAACTAAAAATAGATTTTTAATCAATTTCGACGGGCGATAACTTCATTCTCAGACCTTTAAATTTTGTTAAACTTATCTTAAATGAAAATTGGGTCTGTTTAGTTTACGAGTTTAAACAATGGACGAAAAATAATTTTTAACAAAAAAATTATGCACGTTTGAAGTTTTTGGTTAAAATCTGAATTTTGCAGAAGGTGCAGAAAATTGAGATCATGCGTACACATGACCCATGCGTATGCATGAGGGGTGTTACAAAATTGAAAGATTTTCGTGCGCATACCATGCATACGCATAAAAGTCAAGACATGCGTATGTACTACCCATGCTTACGCAAAACTTGCAATACAGAACTGAATGTTTTTCACGCATGTTTCACGTGGACGCGTCAAAAGGGGACTCATACATATGCACGAGGCTTGTATATGTACGACTGTCCTATTTTCCAAGAAAATATTGATTTTTAACAGTTTTGCCTATCCAATCCGCTTTTTCACCTCTGTAACTCCTGTTTAAGGTCCGCTAGCTAATTTTTAGGCTTTGGAATGAGTGTGAACATATTTAATAGATTAGGTTGATATGTTTGGATGAGATTGAAAAATAAAGTGTCAGAGTTGATGATAATTGAGAGAAGTCTGTAGATAATGAAATTACTGAACACTAAATTAATTTAAGACACGAATGATAAGACTAATGATGATTTGATTTTACTATACGGCAAGGGCTGAGATTAAATTTTGCTTTTGTTGAGCTGAGTAATGCCAAAACAAGGATAGTGATTTTATCCCGCCTGCGGTAAGGATGGTGGTGTCCTCCCATTCACGTGATAATAAAATTGGTAACTGATCTAAGATTGGGGTTAAGGAATTTCATAACTTATGAATTTTGCTTAAAGATGTTGATATTGATTGATTGTGGCCTAAATGACTGGACTGGCATGGACGGAGGTTCGTCCCGCTTAAGTGGTAAGGATTGGGTGTTATCCCACTTGCGTATTCAGTTGGCACTACCTACAGGGGACGATGGTAGGACACTCTCCTTCTAAATATTTCTCCCACATCCTCGTTAATTACGTATGTTGAAAGTGTGAAAGGTGGTAGGGTACTCTCCCTTGGAATATTTCTCCCACGCCTCTCTCTGGTTGCAAGGTGGTAGGGCATTATCCCACGAAATCTTCTAGCATCTAGGAAAAGGTGGTAGGACATTCTCCCTAGAAATATTTCTTCTTGAGTATACCTCCAGGAGAAGGTGGTAGGGCACTCTCCCTCAAAATTATTCCTACTAAGGATGCGCAACAAAGAGACTGATCCAAGAGATGACAATCGGATTTGTGTCAGGTTTGACAGAATAACTGACACGTGAGCTCATGCCCAGTAGGACAGGCATGTATCATATGCATTTATGTGAAGCAAAGCAGATGAATGAATTCATTGGGGCAGTCCAGGGTAACTATAAAGCACCAAATCCACTAGGAGGTCACCAACCTCACTTGGGAGATCGTTAGTTACCCGTAATAGTTAACAGGGGACAAAACCTTCATGATGTATAGTGAATTGTGCTTGACAAAATCAATTTGCCTAATATGACATTGCACAAGTTGATAAATAGAATATTACACAAGATGTCAAGCATATGTTAAATAGGGTAGGTTTTAACATAAAGTTGACTCACCAATCATATCTATATCTCTTTTCCCTGATCATGTATTGCAAGAAGAATTCTTTTCAGGAGTCAAAGCACCAAAGTCACTCACTAAATTTTCAAGAGAAAGTGGTGAGTCGATTATCGAACATGTGGCTTGCTACACAGTCAAAATTGGAGCTCTAGCTAGCAATGAGCAACTTAAAATGAGATACTTTTCTTCTTTTTGACTGTGATTGCTTTCACTTGATTTTAAATTTACAGTCCAAGTCAATCCATTAGTGAAAACAGTTAGAAAAGAATTTTCATGATTAAATTTTTAGAAGAGAACTAAAAATTACACTCTCTGATTTCAATAAAAAAATCCAAGAAAAAAAATAATGGAATACTATCTTGTTCGATTAAAAAATATAAAAACTAAGTGGTATAATTTGATCATAGAGCCTGAAATTGTTAGGATACTGATGAATGCCTTTGACTTTAAAATTAGAAAGAAGTTAGTTAGCCAACAATTTATTGACCTTGCTCAATTGGTAGACAATGTCTGACAAATCGAAAGGTTACAAAAAGAAAAAGAGCAAGAAGATGAGATTTTTTTAAAGAAAAAATAGTAGTTTTGTTAGTTGTATGATGTATTGTGAGTTAAAGGTCAAAAATGATGTGCTTGGAATCAAAACAAAAGATAAGTTACATTCTGTGTCATGAAAAAGGTATTCCCAAAGAAAGGAGTTATTAAAAGCAAGTTAAGATTTCCTAACAAGATACTAGATACAAAAATTAGCAAAAATTCTTGCGAGTTGACCTCAAACTTTGCTAAATTTAAGGGGTTTGTTGTCAACACGATGATGAAACAAGAAATTCAGTTTGACGCTCAAAGTAAGTCCTATACACCTTAAGGCTGGTAAAGATTTGTTAGACTTTTTGACCCAACAAAAAAAGTCGAAAATGAATATAACTATATGTTTTAGGTGCATTGTAAAAGAGAAAAAAAAGTAGTCGACAAACAATCAAGATAAAAGACACACTTGTGAAAGTTGATATAGAAGACGAAGATCAATTTTATTACTTTGGATTGAGTTCAAAGGTGGTTTCAAAATTTTTAATGCTACTTTATCCAAATCGAAGCCATCCAAAACTTTAAGGGGCATTTTGTTATGCAAAAAATTTGGCACAAATGGTTGAAGTCGGAAAGAATTCAACAATTAAAGTAAAAAATCTTATATACATGAAGCACACCATGGTTGGAGAAAATAAGAATGAATTAGGCTTGGTGGTCAAGTTACCTTATACTTGTTGCCCAAGTTTGCTTTAGGTGAGACTACTTGGTGTTCAAGTTTGCTTGAAGTCTAAGACTTTTTGAAGTTCAAAACTACTTGAAATCCAAGTTTGTTTGAGCTCTAATACTATTTGAAGTACAAGTTTACTTAAAGTCTAAAGTTATATCAATAAGCTTAGGATTTTTCTCTATAAATATAAATATGATTAATTTCAATAAATTAGAGGAACTTACATTCATTTACACACTCATTCATTCTTAAAATTTCTAGTCATACTGACGTATCGAAACATGAGTCATGAGTATATGTAAGTATTGGAAACTCCATTTTTATTTTAGTCATTTCAATTTTATTTTTTTTCTTTCTGTTATTTTTATTCAACTCCTTGTCAATTTATGTAGATTTTAATTTAAGTTTTATAATTTTTTACTTTTTGTACATGTTCTTTCTTATTTCTTGCTTTCAATAATTATTGCTTTTTATATTTTTATTAGATACGATCTCTTAATTCTAGGAGGCTAAGAACAACTCATAAAAAGAAGTCATATCTATTCCTCAAATTAAGATCATTGATACAAATTTAATCAACACTTACGATGAAAGTCTAAAAAGCAAAATCCAGGTGAAATAGGCACAAACCATCATTTCCCATATCTTTTATATATAAGAGAACTATATGTATAGTCAAGAATACAACCAGCAACGAACTTAACTGCCATTCTTTCTGTGCATTATACTATGTATACGCAACCGTTGGCGTAGTCAAATTAACAGCAGCTCTTATATGCGTAGTGTGTTCGACCTGGCCTAAACCATCACTACAAAAAAAGGCCTATGGTCACGGTAAAAAACCGTGACCATAGCTAGTAAAAAGGGTGACCATAGATCTATGGTCACGGTTTTTTACCGTGGCCTATTCTCTCGTGGCCATAGGTCTATGGTCACGTTTTTTTTTATCTATGGTCACGGTTTTTATTTTCAAATTCTGACACTTTAGGCCACGTTTTTTCACCGTGACCATAGGTTAATCTATGGTCACGCGTAAAAACCGTGACCATAGCATCTATGGTCACCCCTCCTTAAAACCGTGACCATAGCCCTATCTATGGCCACAGTTTTCACCGTGACCATAGCCTCTATGGTCACCCCTCCTTAAAACCGTGACCATAGCTCTATCTATGGTCACGGTTTTTCGTCGTGACCATAGCCTCTATGGTCACCCTACCTTAAAATCGTTACCATAGCCTTATCTATGGTCACGGTTTTCACCATGACCATAGCTTATCTATGGTCACCCCTCCTTAAAACCGTGACCATAGCCTTATCTATGGTCACTGTTTTCACTGTGGCCATAGCTTATCTATGGTCACAGTTTTTACCGTGACCATAGCTTATCTACGGTCACCCTATTTTTAAATGGTAACTATAGCCTATTTTGTTTTATGAGATTTAATTTTTTTAAAGCATAATCACATCCCAAAATGATGATAATCACAAAATAAATCTAAAAATGAGAAATTTAATAAATTTAAATCATAAAAGTTTCATTAAAAACTAGATATCCATTACAACACAAATCAAAATAAGGTGTAATTTATCCATTACATGTAATATCGGATAAAGTCTCTTATCAAAAAATAAAGAACACATCAAAATAATACATTTAGATAACAAAAATTATTATAAGATTCATCCCATCTTATATTTGTATAGAACATATTTTCTTCACATCATGTCCTCCTGCTCCTGCTAGCAAAAGAAATAAACATGTTAGAACAGAGTAAAAATATTTTTGATGATGTAGTACAGTTGAGTAATGAATATGGAGCACAAGTTAAAACTAATTAAACTAATAACAAAATACCTAAATTAAAACTAATTAGTGCTACACTGCTACAATTTCACAAAAGACCTAAATTAAAACTAATTAAACTAATAACAACAAAAAATTGGAGTTTTCTTGGATATTTCAACTTTCAGATCAAACCCATTTCTTAGAAAAAGCCTTGATGCCTACAATATATGTAACAAAACGAACAAACAAAATTCGGATAAGAAAGAAACATTAAACAAATCGCATCAACATTCAATTTTTTCGTTAATTAATTGGTAACATCATGCATATATCAGACCATGGAATCTTAATTGATGGATACCATTTAACTAAAAAGCAATGTGAGCAAGCATCATAATGCCTTACAACAACACAATTAGGCTAAAAAAGGAAACAGAATATTCAGCACTTACATCATAAACCAACTTGTGTTAGTAGATATTATTACATAAGCATAAACATTCTAAGTAATACAAGCATTTGAACATAGTCTTTCTAACTCTTACCTATTTGTACGGACTCAGATTCACAAGGTCAAAACCACAAATCCCAGATTTCTGAAATCCCTTAACATGAGTCTCCCCTTTTACACAAAGAGACTAAACCCAAAAAGCTCAGATCTTTGACTATGGGTAACACACAAAACAAGGAACCCAAATCTACCCAGTTCTCAAAAAAGTAAACTTTTTATATCCAAAACAGCAAATGCTTTCTGGGTATGGCAAATGTGAGTGTAAATCTGAACTCCAGTGGTGGTGGATGAGAATTGAGAAGAAGAAGATTAACAGTTTTAACAACAAATACACACATATGATAATAGAAACTTGAATAAGCAAAAATATTCTTAACAGTTTCAACTCGATTAAAATAAATTATTTTTTTACTAGCTATATTAAAAATTCAAGCTAAACTAATGCAACCTTAATACATACAAACAACACCACTGCTTTAGCTTCTTGCCCATGTGCTTCAACATCAAGCAACAGTACTTTTGTACCCTCTGCTCTCACCGTCTTCAACTCTCCTACCATTACTAGCTACTATTTCTTATTAACTCATTCAACTCCTTAATATAAATACTACCTACTAATCAAATCAAATGCTATTTTCTTCTTTTTATTATCACCTCTTCTACTAAGCTTCATCATCTTTATTATCTCGTTTTCGTTTTTAATTTTTTTCCCAAAAATTCATACTTTATAAAAGCACTACTGATTTATTTGGCATTTATTGTCTATTTTATACCAATCAGAATCATATTTTCTATTTAAGATAGATCAGATTACTGGTTCAAGGCATTTTCAATTCAAAAAGTTTCTTTTCTTTGTTTTCGCAATGTCTATCTTCTATCATTCTCATTCCAAAAATCTTAGTTCTACAGGAAATCAGAAATAGTCAAACAAATAAGTCTTCGTTCACATCACAACACCGAATTAGAGAAAACAAATAGAACTTATTGGTATAAACATTTCAGCACAAGCTTCAAAATCTCCCAAGAGTTCCTTGGATAAAAAGCAAAGTAGATGGCAAGCCTAGAACAAAGCAAATAGCAAAAAACCAAAATCAGAAATGTGGCAAGAACCTGACCTATATACAACGTCCTTGAATGCCAACAAACATATTAAGATAGAATATAAACTTGTCAAAGTAATGAAGGTTAAGCATAATACATAGAAAAACTTGAATTCTCTAGGGAGGCAATGAACATATAAAGTTAATTTTACATTTTTTATGCTTTCTGCTTGATGTGAAACACGCAACTCAATAAAATTTGAACAAAACCATCGGTAAATTTGAACAAAAAAATTAAGAGCTATTAGAAAACAAAGCCATCAGCAAATTTGAACAAAAAAATTAAGAGCTATCAGCAACTAGTAATTACAAAACAGAGCCATCATTAAATTTGGACAAAAATTTCAGACTAAATCAGTAAATTTGAAACAAAAAAGTTGGAAGAAGATGCTGATAACATAAGTCAGCATCAACAGGAGGTGCAGTTACTACAGGAAGAGATTAAAGAACACTTTGAGGTTGGCTCTCATACAACTCTTACTGTGATAGAAATGGAAGAGAAGATTGATGAGCTGGTCAACAAAGTGGTCAGCTTAGAATCCGCTGTGAGGCTTTTGTAGCGAGATGGAAAGCACAAACTGATGAACCTAATACTCTTATTAAAGTTCTTGAATGTGATAACAGTAAAACAAGTTAATACTCTTATTAAAGTTTTTGACAAAAATTTCAGACTAAATCCAGCAATTACAAAACAGTAAAACACTAAAACAGAGATGTATGTATACTGATAAAATTAGAACAACTTGGCAGAGATCAACAAAATTGGAATAAAACAAAGGTAAAAGCATGATAGGTTCAGGAATTACGAAATTGAGACCAAGACAAGAAGGATGGTGATGCTGGTGCTAGCATTCACGGCCGGAACCTTTAACAGAACGACAGTAGCTTCAAAGGGGCTGAGATAGCAAACCCTAATGGAAGAGAGGCGTAATTTGAGGAGTAGTAGTGGCGCTCATGACTCTGGCAGCAAGGACGCGATACTAGTTCACCTCCAGCGACGGCGAGCTCTAGTGACGGCGACTGGGTACGGCGGCGGTGACAGAATCGGCTTCCCTTCTCTCATGCGCTTCATTGGCTTCCGTCAATCTCTCTCTCTCTCTCAGGCTCTCCCTTTCTCCTTCAAGCTCGACGGCAGCGGAACTAACGGTGACGGCGGCAACGCATGGCAGGGACGAGGACGAATAACGTGAACGTCTCTGTCAATCTCTCTCGACACCTCTCCCTCATCCCTGTTCAACCGGCACCAGGGCGGACTCCACGGAATAGCGGCGATGAGTGTACAGGGCACGACGACTTCCTTCCCCTCTCTTCTCTCTCGATTTCCCCTTCTCCTTTCTCTGTCTCTTTTTTTCCCCCTCAAGCTTCCCCTGTTTTCGTTCTTCCCCTTTCTAAAGGTATGTATGCGTTTATTGTTTGTGAAATTAGGCCAGAATTGAGTTTTAATTTGGGAAATTAGAGTTAGGGTAAAATATACATGAGTAATTGATAAACCACTATTTTATGGTTTATCTTGTGCTCAATTGAGTGGATTTTATCAATCTTTCATACACTTGTTCATACTAATTGCATGGTTTTACATTTTCCTTCCTAATCATGTGATATAATTGAAAACATGTTTTCTAGGCCTTTAAACTGTCAATTTTAATGATCATTTATTACCATTCGATGCCTTGATATATGTGTTAAGTATCAGAGATTATAGGGCAGGAATGGCTTAGAGGATGGAAAGGAAGCATACAAAAGTGGAAGGAATACAAGAAGTTGAAGAAATTGCTAAGTTGTCCAACAAACATATTAAGATAGAATATAAACTTGTCAAAGTAATGAAGGTTAAGCATAATACATAGAAAAACTTGAATTCTCTAGGGAGGCAATGAACATATAAAGTTAATTTTACATTTTTTATGCTTTCTGCTTGATGTGAAACACGCAACTCAATAAAATTTGAACAAAACCATCGGTAAATTTGAACAAAAAAATTAAGAGCTATCAGCAACTAGTAATTACAAAACAGAGCCATCATTAAATTTGGACAAAAATTTCAGACTAAATCAGTAAATTTGAAACAAAAGAGTTGGAAGAAGATGCTGATAACATAAGTCAGCATCAACAGGAGGTGCAGTTACTACAGGAAGAGATTAAAGAACACTTTGAGGTTGGCTCTCATACAACTCTTACTGTGATAGAAATGGAAGAGAAGATTGATGAGCTGGTCAACAAAGTGGTCAGCTTAGAATCCGCTGTGAGGCTTTTGTAGCGAGATGGAAAGCACAAACTGATGAACCTAATACTCTTATTAAAGTTCTTGAATGTGATAACAGTAAAACAAGTTAATACTCTTATTAAAGTTTTTGACAAAAATTTCAGACTAAATCCAGCAATTACAAAACAGTAAAACACTAAAACAGAGATGTATGTATACTGATAAAATTAGAACAACTTGGCAGAGATCAACAAAATTGGAATAAAACAAAGGTAAAAGCATGATAGGTTCAGGAATTACGAAATTGAGACCAAGACAAGAAGGATGGTGATGCTGGTGCTAGCATTCACGGCCGGAACCTTTAACAGAACGACAGTAGCTTCAAAGGGGCTGAGATAGCAAACCCTAATGGAAGAGAGGCGTAATTTGAGGAGTAGTAGTGGCGCTCATGACTCTGGCAGCAAGGACGCGATACTAGTTCACCTCCAGCGACGGCGAGCTCTAGTGACGGCGACTGGGTACGGCGGCGGTGACAGAATCGGCTTCCCTTCTCTCATGCGCTTCACTAGCTTCTGTCAATCTCTCTCTCTCTCTCAGCGTTGCTCTCCCTTTCTCCTTCAAGCTCGACGGCAGCGGAACTAACGGTGACGGCGGCAACGCATGGCAGGGACGAGGACGAATAACGTGAACGTCTCTGTCAATCTCTCTCGACACCTCTCCCTCATCCCTGTTCAACCGGCACCAGGGCGGACTCCACGGAATAGCGGCGATGAGTGTACAGGGCACGACGACTTCCTTCCCCTCTCTTCTCTCTCGATTTCCCCTTCTCCTTTCTCTGTCTCTTTTTTTCCCCCTCAAGCTTCCCCTGTTTTCGTTCTTCCCCTTTCTAAAGGTATGTATGCGTTTATTGTTTGTGAAATTAGGCCAGAATTGAGTTTTAATTTGGGAAATTAGAGTTAGGGTAAAATATACATGAGTAATATAATAATTTTACAAAATATTCATGATAGAATAACAATTTAGAAATTAAATATAATACTATAAAAATTAATTTCGGAACACATAATTTTATTTATCAATTTATCAATGAATTCAAAAAATTATTTTCAATTTAAATTATAAAATGAACATACTAATCACATTTTATAAAATTTGGTTTAAATTCGAGAATATTAATTATTCAGATTATATGATATAATTTTTCATTATTGTTCTATTAACAAAACTTTAATTCTAATTTATATAAAATAACTAATTATAGTAAAGATTGTACATAAACATTAATTAACTTAAACTCAATGTATTTATAAAGATTAATTTAATCATTCCTAATAAATTAATCTCTAAGAGCTCAAATTAATAAAATAAACAATAATTTATTCATAATAGAAATTTTTTAAATTTAATTATATAATACACCC
>NC_029790.2:20598425-20608720 GCF_000816755.2 Arachis ipaensis | reverse complement strand
GTATAAAATTATTATTAGTTTTAATTATTAAAATTTTTAAATTTTAAAAAGATAAAATATTTAAAATAATAAAAAATACATAAAAATATTAATTAATTAAAATTCAAATGATTAAAACTGTGACCATAGACTCCTTTAAGTCACCCCCCGAAACTGTGACCATAGACCCTTTAAGTCATCCCCAAAATCGTGACCATAAACCTCTTTAGGTCACCACCCAAAACCGTGACCATAGACTCTTTTAGGTCACCATTTTGAAAAACTGTGACCATAGACTCTTTTTTGCCACTGTAAAAAATCGTGACCATAGATCCCTTTAGGTCACCCCTTAAAACCGTGACCATAGACCCCTTTAGGTCACCCCCCAAAATCGTGACCATAGAGCCTTTTAGGTCATCCTTCCGAAAAACCATGACCATAAACCCTTTTTTGTCACTGTAAAAAACCATGACCATAGACACCTTTAGGTCATCCCCAAAACCGTGACCATAGACCCTTTTAGGCTACCCCCAAAATCGTGATCATAGACCCCTTTAGGTTACCCCTAAAATCGTGATCATAGACCCCTTTAAATCACCCCCCAAAACTGTGACCATAGACCTTTTAGGTCACCCTTCTGAAAAATCGTGACCATAGACACCTTTAGGTCACCCCCAAAACCGTGACTATAGACCCTTTTAGGCCACCCCCAAAATTGTGACGATAGACCCCTTTAGGTCACCCCTAAAAACCGTGACCATAGACCCTTTTAGGTCACCCTTTTTTGAAAAACCGTGACCATAGCCCTTTTTTGGTCACTGTAAAAAACCGTGACTATAGACCCTTTTAGGTCACCCCAAAACCGTGATAATAGACTCTTTTAGGCCACTCCCGAAAACCGTGACCATAGACCCCTTTAGGTCATCCCCAAAAACTGTGACCATAGACCTTTTAGGTCACCCTTTTTTGAAAAATCGTGACCATATACCCTTTTTGGTCGTTATAAAAAATCGTGACCATAGACCATTTTAGGTCACTCCTCAAAACCGTGACCATAGACCCTTTTAGACCACCCTTTTTTAAAAAACTGTGACCATAGGTACTCTATAGTTACCCTTTCCAAAAAAACCGTGACTATAGCTTTTTGTTTTTTAGTCACCCTAAAAAACCGTGACTATAGAGGGTCTATTGTCACGATTTTTTACCGTAACCAAAAAAATTGTGGTCATAAACCCAAAATGTTGTAGTGCTAATTCATGTTTCTTAGTATTTTGCTTCATTTATATAGTACTACTTCTTGTTGCTTCCATTCTTCTGTTAAAAGAAAATACTTATTTGAATCCAAAATAAATCATAGTGGTAATAATCAAATCAACCGCATTAGAGAATTGTTTTGCTTGAATTCTGCTCAATAAAAATAAATAAACATTAACTAAATTTGTACTAATAAAATCTTAATTCGAAAAGTAGATATATACAATTTTAAGTAATTATCCAAATTATTTTCTAAAATTTTTAAAGTCGGATATTTTAATTTTTTAGATATAAACTACACAAAATAATCCTCCAATATTTATATTTGCTAAATAATACAGTTCCTTTCCAATTTTGTTCTAAGAGTGAATTATAAAATAATCCTAAAAAGTTTAAAAATCTTAAAGCAGAGTTCTTGATAAATTTTAAAAATTTTAAAACAGTTATTTTGATTAAAAGAGTTAAATATTAGAAGATGACTGTTAGCGAAAATAAATATTAGAAATTATTTTGTGTATTTTAAAATTTAAAAGACTCAATATTAAGAATTTTAGAAATGGTTTTGAGTAATTATTTACATTTTTTTTTCTGTTGCAGGTGAAATTTATAATAGTATAAAAAATGCTCAAGGTAACAGAAAAAAACTGAAACAAGTGTTGGTGAACAAGAGACGATAAAGGACGTGAAGAAATGAAATAATATAACTCATATTAAAATGCGTAAAAATATAACCAGTGCTCAAGTGACAATGGCACATATAGAAGTTGTAGAAATGTAAGTGGCTGGAATAATAAACTACCGAAAAAGAAGGACAAGAACAATAAATTAAAATGCAAAAATGAAAATGACTCGGACAAGAACAAAAAATTCAATTTGATTTGAACACTCTCATCGATTGATTGTTTCCGGTGATTAATTTTCGTTTTTGTTTTTGTGTGTTGAAGGCTGATGTGGATGCAGAGATAGCGCAAGCTGGATGTAACACCCTAACTACCAAAGTTCATGCTTCCGGCTGCGTGACTCTGATAGCTCGGACATTACGACGACACTTATACTATTTAATATTAAAACTTTAAACCGCAAAGTCGCTCCAAAAATACTTTTGTTCGATAACGTACATCTATAGATACCATACAACTTACAAAGACTCATAAAGGATACATCCATATATATATAACATTACAAGTAGTAGCCAATACAATTCCTATCCCTCTTACAGAATATATCAAGATAAAGGCGAGGGTACAACAAGTAATAATCTAAAGCAATACAGAGCATTTCAATAACTAAATAAACTCTTCATGACTTCTGCGCCCATATCCTGAAAGGGGAAAAATGTAGGGGGGGTGAGAACATCATCCTCGAAAGGGTTCTCAGTAGAGGGTTTTTGGGAATTACTGTAATAGGATACGTGAAGATAAACCGTACCAGTGATTAATAACTGTCTTATGCCTCTTTTTAAAAACAAAGGTTTACAATAAAAGAGAAATCTGAGATCCTTTTCTGAAAGAGGAAACTGTTCATTTAAAACAATATTCAAAAGCATTTCAAAAGGTTTATCTATGCTGAACCAAATTAGCCTTTCACACATTTCCAAACCATAACCACAAAACCGAAACCAACCATCGGTCCATCTCAATTCAACCACGGTCCTAGGCCCAAACAATCCAACCAACAACCAATCATCACAATCCAACAGAGTCCCAGTTGCAAACACAGATAGGAAGTTCAAGCACAAACAAACAGTTACAGCAAGTAGAACAAGTAGCAGTTAATTTCAAGTAATCACATAGACAAACCAAGTACAATATGCACACGCAAATAATGTCACATAGATGCATATGATGCATGCCTGTCCCTAGTGGCTGATGATATCATTTGTCGGTTATAGAGCCAACCCAACAAGTCCTGGTAGCTAACCATTGGACTGTCCCTTTGTCGTGTCTCCCCAACTCGAGTTATACTCAATATAAACTTGATCATAATCATGATCCATATCCATCACCCTCACTGGTGAATATTTATGGGGGTGAGCTCATCCGGGGCTTTCACAGTGCCCGGCCACCCTGACGACATAGGGTCAAAAGAGCTTCGAGTCTCAACCTGGAGCACGTGGTGGCTAGCCACTGCTTTCTCCCATGGAAACTCTTATCTCCGATAGTGGAAGTGCAACATTCACATTTATCAATGATTCAGCATATACATGCATTCAATCTCATCCATGGATCAACATCCATCTCAGCCATCCGGCTCACGGTTCAGTCCAGAACCAACCAATATTCATATCATACTCAGCCATTCCGGCTCACAACAAAAACAGCACTTCCACATTCAACATCATCAATTCATAAAATCGGCATTTAAGCCATAAATCACTTTTTCTTAAATCATTTCACTTTGAAATCAAGTTTCAACTCTTTTCAGCCTTGGCTTTAAAGATCTCATTTCTTAACTCATTTCGCCAAATTCATTTAAAATCATTAAAACATTGGCTTTCCGATTTGAGTAATAAAATAGGATCTAAGCCAAACCGAGTCACGTAATCATTTACTTCTTTCAAGCCGTTTCCTTTACTTAGGCAAAACTAACTTCAACCCCCATGATAAATTCTAGAACGTTTCAACTGTTCAAAATTGTTTTAGTCTTGCAAGAATTCAGAGTTCAAAAAGAACTTAAAACCTTTCTCAAAATATTTCAAAATGAAACTTGTCAATAGACATTTAGGTTCTTTCAACATCATTAAAACTCCTCTAATTGAAACCCTCAAGTCAAATTCAAAGGCATTGCCCTTATCACATTTAAAACAGCTTTAAAACATAAGTTTCATCTAAATAACTTTCTCCTGAAAAAGATACAATGCCTTTCTTAAGAAGCAAGACTAAATCACAATTCCCTCTTTAATAATTTATTTCAAAAGCATGAATCATCCTTTCTTGATATTTCAACTAAAATAGTAGAAGCCTTCAGCTCATCATTTTTCCCAGACAATATTTCAATAAAGACTCGGATTTTATAGAAATTTCGGCAGCATCTCCCCTAAAACTTGGACTTTGCCACCCGGTCAGGGTCCCAACAAAGCCATTCCACAATCCTTTTCCAACAGCCCAAAATCCAAAATCAATTCAAAGGCAAGCCAAAATCCAACAATTAACCTCAATACCATATTTCAAGAAAACCGTTTCAAAAATCAAATCATTATTATCAGCCGAATAAACTCATTTCTAAAGTTTCAAAGAAACGGTTCAGTAACAATCATTCATCAAAAACCAGATCATTTAAAGCAAGCCAGGCTGAATTCAAGAGTGGATTCTATTTTTTCACATTCTCAATAAAATTAACTCAATTCAATTCTCAACGGATTAAACTCGATCTCAAAGCTTTAAAAGAATCAACTTGAAAAGCATTTCGTTTCACAAAACCACACAACAATTCAACCAACAGACGTTCATAATCAACCAAGGCAAATCAAGCCATACATAAGGCCGATACAATCACCAAATACACATTCTCTCACATCAGTATCCATATGTAATAATTCCAATATATAAGAATATAGTTTTTGGAAAGCGCCCCTACCTCAAAACGCAAATTCCATAATCCAAACGTCTCACAGAGTCCTTTTCGCCTCAACCCGAACTGACGGCAACCAAAACCTCAGCTTCCAGTCACGTTCATAATAACCAAAGCAACACTAATCGCAACATATAATAATCAGGACTCGATCCCACGTTACCAAGACTCATATTCATTAACCAAACACAACAGAATACTAACGCGAGATTATTCGAAACATAATTTCTTATCAAAGTAACACAATGAGGCAGCTGCGATTTCGAATCGGCCCGGCAACAGCTCCGGCGGCGGCCAGAAGCTTCGATGGATCAACTATAAAAATCGTGCAGCGTTAAAACCTTCTTGAATTCTAAAAAGGCAGAAACCTCAATTAAAACCCTTACCGGCAAACTTTTTCAGCGACGGCAGCAGGGTCTCAAGTGGCAGAAGCTCAGCCCGGAGCTCTGGCGGCGATTTCGGAAGTCACAGAACCACTCCCGGCGGCTAGAATCACAGAGATGCAGCTCCCTTCTCCGGCAGCGACACCTGCGGTGGTGGATGGTGCAGAAGCTCACAACGCAAGTAGCAACGGCGGCCTGAACACCAAAGCTCACGCTTCCGGCTGTGTGACTCTGATAGCTCGGACATTACGACAACACTTATACTATTTAATACTAAAATATGAGCCTGTTTAAAACTTTAAACCGCAAAGCCGCTACGGTGACACGCGAGGCTCCTCCTCCACTGACTCTTGCGCGGGTCTTCCTTCTGATCGCGATGAAGATGAACAGCAACTGACAGCGAGGCGCGGTGGTTGGACAGCGGCGCAGAGCTTCAGCGACAGTGACGCGGATGGCATCTCGCAGTGTTGACGGCGACGACGCGACGGCGGCGGTGGAGCCCAGCACGCCGGCGCGAATCTCCTTCCTCTCCTCCTCCCTTCTCCCGCGGCCCTATCTTCCCTATTTCCCCATCTTTCTTTCTTTCTTCTTTCTTTCACGGTGGAGAAAACTATGGGGGTGTGGGCTGTTTGGTGAAAGGTGCGGTGCTGAGGAGAGTGGGGAAGGCTAGGGTTTAGATAAATTAGGTTTAGGGGCAATATAGTAATTTCACATAAAATTGGGAATAATATAGTAATTGAAACCCAAATTAAATCCAATACTATTTGTACATAGAAAATACTATTTGCTCATCAACTTTACAAATTATTTTCAATAAAATGTCCAAATCTAAAAATTAGAAATAATATAATTAATTTCTCTATTTTCCAAAATAGCAGTATTAATATTTAAAATATTAATTATTTAATCCAAATCATATAGAAATCCTTATTATTTCACAACTACCAACTTTATAATTTGAATATAGAAAATAATCCAATAATTGTAAAATTGGATAATAATCTCAATTTATTTCAAATTCAATAAATCAAAACTTGCTTTAATTTTCTTTAATAGAGAAATTTCTGAAATTAAAGCTACAGAAACACTGAATTTGAAATTAGCTAATGATAGCCCTTTTTCAAAGATTTTAGGTCTTACACTGGAGCACCAAAGAAGAGGACGTTCAAGATGTTCAGTTTCAGAGGCGTGGATCTCGATGCACTCTTGGACATGTCCACCGATGAAGTCGTTAAGCTCTTCACTATTCGTGCTCGCAGAAGGTACCTATGTCAAACATTTGCATTTGGATTTTGTATTTATGTGTTGAAGTTTTTAATTGTTTTTCGCTGTTGCAGGTTTCAGCGCGGTTTGACTCACAAGCCTATGGCACTCATCAAGAAGCTGCGTAAGGCGGTGAGTTTTCTATTTTATTTTAGTTTGAATGTTATTGATTTGTTATCTTTCTATATGATTGGCTTCGACTTTGATTATACCGTGCTAAGCATGAATAGTGTGATTGTTTTTTCTTGATGTATTATGTGTCTATCTCTTTTATACTTGGAAAATATGCAAAATTATGTTCTGTTATGTTCTGTTTGCAATTGGAGAGAGATTTAAGCTTTATAAAATAGGGGGAGGGGGGAGTGGAATACGATATTGGTGGAGCCAAAATTGAGTTAAGGTTTTGCTATCCAGTGCTGCTTAAGGAGCCAAAATTGAGTTTTGACATGTTTATTGCATTGAAAAGTTAGACATTTTTGTTTGACTCTTTAAGAAATGCCCTGCTTTAGTTAGCAAAACTTTTTTGAATGATCCTTTTTTAATGTTTTCATATTTTTTTAAGACGACAACAGAGCAAATGTAATCAAACTTGAGAGTTCATCTAAACTCGTGGAGCTTAGGTAATTTCGAATCTAGAAACTCAGCTATGAGTTTACCAGAAAAACTAAACTCGATTTGAGAATCTAAACTCATAAACTCATGAAACTTTGAGGTTGCTCGAGAGTTTGATAACTTTACATGAAAAACAAAACTCTTCCTCACATAATGGATTTGGGAACAATGCTAGTTTCTCATATTGAACTTATTTTAGAAGTAAATGTGACTGCAATGCAGATTCCTTGCTATTTTCATTCCAAGTACAAGTCAAAGATATTTAGCACCTATACTGATATTGGTAGGTATCTTTGAATTATTTTGATATTTGATGATGTATCATAATGTTTTTCATTTTGACATGCTTCTGTTTGGGTTTATATGTACAAAGTACAGATAGAAAGTTTGTTTTGTGAAACTCAGTTTCTAAAGTTGGTGTTGAACTGATTGGGAAAATTATCTAGGCACATCTTGCAAAATCCCTTATGGCCATGGATCCATTTATAGATTCTTCAGCCAAGATGTTGTAAAAGTTGGGGATATCGTCATCAAAGACCAAGTCAGTATTTTACCCTCTTTATTTTATTTTATTTCGAACGGTGTTATTAAGTTTCATATGCTTTCTTTTAAAATGGAAAGAATCTTTCAAATCTCACATATTCATAGTTTAACAAGCATAAGCTAATAAAAGATATTTCAATAAAAAAATGTTATTAAGGTAAAGTAGAATGCACAGAAGAGGATGAGACATCGTCACATAAATTGTATTAAGTAAAGACTAGATGTAAAGAATGCTTATATCCATAGAACAGAAGACAAGTGCAACATCACCATTATTCCAAATCTCTTATGTAAAGAATGCTAAAACAACCAAATCAGAGAAAAACAAATGAAATCTAAAAACTACAAAAAGGATATATATAAAATCCAAAATGATGCAGTAAACAACAGAACAAGTGATAGATCAGTCACACACATCATATTATCACAATTAATAAAGTGCACTATTTTCTTCCTTATGCCACTGCCATGGGGAAGCACAGATCTTGCAACCCTTAAAACACCAAATATAATAGCATCTAAATTTCAAAGGCCATAGAAAGCAATAAATTCGAGAAACAACACACGCAATAACTTCAAAAAATATTTCAATTGGAGAAGTCATACCAGTATGGTAACTTTTGTTTATTTGAGTGTTTCAATAATTCACATATTTTTTCATTTTTCTCTTATCATATAGTTATTAAACAATATTGCATGATTAGTGGTGTGACTAGTTTAAAGTACGATTCTTCAAAAGAGTGATTATTTCTATGAATATAGGTACAATATGATAGATCAAGGGTACATATATCAAAATGTTTTCTCTCTTTGGCTAAATAAAGATCCAATGGCAGAGATAGGGGGTGAGATTGTTTTTGGTGGTATTAACTCGAGACACTTTAGAGGTGAACACACTTATGTTCCAATATCTCAAAAGAGTTACTGGCAGGTTAATTCTAGATTTAGAACTTCATCTCTAATACTCCTCATCAACCATGTCAATATTAACTTTTTCTCTTATACCTTCAGATTGATGTTGGAGATGTTCTACTTGCAAATAGATCAACAAGTTCTCTTATATTTCTGTGATTTCTAGCAAGATATTTAAGCTATATACATTGTTTGTTTCACTATTTCTTATGTTTATGATTGGATATGAATACTATGTTTCAAGATATTATAATAGTTACTAAACATTGCATCTTATTAGTAAGTTACCTATCTATTGCTAAGTTTTCTAAGAAAGGCTATTCAAGAAGAGGAAGAAGAAGAAGAAAAAGAAAAACCTCCGTATGCAAATTTGGAAGAAGAAGAAGGAGGAGGAGGAGAAGAAGAAGAACTTGCGTGTGCAAATTTGGAAGAAGAAGACATAGTAATTGTGGATTCAGGAACCTCTTCAATTGCTGGTCCAACTGTATGATATTAGACATAGTAATTTTTGTATTTTAATGCATCTTTTTCTTTTTCCTTTTATTTTGACATCTTTCTCTTACTAGTTATTTATCTTGTCTTGAGTCTTTATGTTAGAGGATTATTTATTATTTTGATAAGTTTGTAAACTCATTATCTAATATTTAGTATAAATTTTATTTCTATATTTAAAAATTTATTTGTATTAATGGTTTACTATTTTTCAAATAAAAAAATAATTAAAACATATAACTATTAAAATCGACGGTAAAGTTGTTGCTTTTTAAATTTAAAATAGACAAAGAAAACAAAAAATATATAAAGAATTTATCGGTATCTAAATAATTAAATCGACGGAAACTGTGTCGATTTTATTAATCAAATATCGACGGCTACGTCGTCGATTTTATTAAGCATATTATAGAAAAAAATATTGTCGATTTTATTGAATCAATTATCGACAGAAGTTGCGTCGATTTTATATAATAATATCGATGACAATGTTGTCAATTTTAATAAGAAGGTAAAATTCTTAACCTCATATTATAGACAGAAACACTGTCGATTTTATTAAATTTTTATCGACAGATAGGCAAGCCGTCGATTTTATTAGAATTTTGAAAAATCGACAAGCTTAATAGCGATCACCACAGCCGTCTATTTTGCCGTCGAATTTTAATATTATCGACGGCTTAACCGTCGATTTGGTCGTCGATTTTAACGATATTTCTTGTAGTGTTTCTTTTCTCTTTAATCTTAAATCTGTTGATGCAATGAATGGTCATGACTGTTTGCTCCAATTTTGATTTAACCAAATTGATTTTCTTTTACCTATCTATATTAGTCAAGTGTTGATTTTATGATATTGTCTTATCTTTTTCTTTTTAAGTGATCATCGTGTATAGGAAGTATCATGATATGTGCTGGTTTACTCATGAATATGATAATCAAGATATGCTCTTATTTCTAATTCTAAATTATTTTTCATTGTGCTGATATTTTCTTTCCTTCTTTTGCTTCAAATATCAACACTTTGCTTATGAACATTGCTATACTTGAGCTTGAATAGGCCGATTTTGAAAGTTTTCATTATGGACTGAACCTAATCTGATTTGCTTGCCATACACATTAAGGTCTTGTTTGATGGAAGGATGGAAATTAAAAAAGAAGGAAATAGAAAAAAAAAAAAGAAAAGAAAGAATTTAAATGTATTTTTATTTTTTTTTGAGTTGTTTGGATGAAAGAAAAATAGAAAGAAAGGAAAAAAAAGAAAGAATAATTTTCTTTGTTTGGTTAAAA
>NC_029790.2:20595000-20596762 GCF_000816755.2 Arachis ipaensis | reverse complement strand
TGCATTAATGGTTTACTATTTTTCAAATAAAAAAATAATTAAAACATATAACTATTAAAATCGACGGTAAAGTTGTTGCTTTTTAAATTTAAAATAGACAAAGAAAACAAAAAATATATAAAGAATTTATCGGTATCTAAATAATTAAATCGACGGAAACTGTGTCGATTTTATTAATCAAATATCGACGGCTACGTCGTCGATTTTATTAAGCATATTATAGAAAAAAATATTGTCGATTTTATTGAATCAATTATCGACAGAAGTTGCGTCGATTTTATATAATAATATCGATGACAATGTTGTCAATTTTAATAAGAAGGTAAAATTCTTAACCTCATATTATAGACAGAAACACTGTCGATTTTATTAAATTTTTATCGACAGATAGGCAAGCCGTCGATTTTATTAGAATTTTGAAAAATCGACAAGCTTAATAGCGATCACCACAGCCGTCTATTTTGCCGTCGAATTTTAATATTATCGACGGCTTAACCGTCGATTTGGTCGTCGATTTTAACGATATTTCTTGTAGTGTTTCTTTTCTCTTTAATCTTAAATCTGTTGATGCAATGAATGGTCATGACTGTTTGCTCCAATTTTGATTTAACCAAATTGATTTTCTTTTACCTATCTATATTAGTCAAGTGTTGATTTTATGATATTGTCTTATCTTTTTCTTTTTAAGTGATCATCGTGTATAGGAAGTATCATGATATGTGCTGGTTTACTCATGAATATGATAATCAAGATATGCTCTTATTTCTAATTCTAAATTATTTTTCATTGTGCTGATATTTTCTTTCCTTCTTTTGCTTCAAATATCAACACTTTGCTTATGAACATTGCTATACTTGAGCTTGAATAGGCCGATTTTGAAAGTTTTCATTATGGACTGAACCTAATCTGATTTGCTTGCCATACACATTAAGGTCTTGTTTGATGGAAGGATGGAAATTAAAAAAGTAGAAAAAAGAAAAAAAAAAAAGAAAAGAAAGAATTTAAATGTATTTTTATTTTTTTTTGAGTTGTTTGGATGAAAGAAAAATAGAAAAAAAAAAGAAAAATTAGTATTTAATGACTTTTTTGTCCTTGTATTATAAAAATGGTATTTTATCTATATGAATTTACTATTTAATTTAAAATAACTAAAATAAAATAAAATATACTAACACAATTAATAATTTAAAATAAATCATGAATAATCACAATTTTTTTATATTACAATAAATTTAAATCATAAGAAATAAAATAATAGATCACATAAAATATCACTTCATGCAGCTTAAGACAAAAAATAATATATTTTTTGAATTATAGGAAAAAATAATAACTCAAGTCTATGCAAACCATGATAGATAGCTAGTACAAATTTTGTGAAATTTTCTTCATACACATAGAAAATAAAAAATCCTAAAACATGTGCTTGCTCTTTTGATGGTATATATATTTTGAAGAATTTAAAGTTTCATATCTTTTCTAGTTAATTCTTATAAGTTTGATATCTCCAACAAAAAAATAATATGTTTTAACTCCCAAGCACAATATTAATTTTTAACTCAATTAATATTTCAACAACACAAATCTATCAACACTCAAAATTTTTATATCTTTGGAATTCGAATAGCACCCTCATTATAATCAACCACGTAAACTCTTATAGCTCTCAAAGGTCTATTAATAGTAGAGTAACTTTAACACACCAATATCATAATATGCAATTTTTCATGTATATACATACATACATACACGCACGCACGTA
>NC_029790.2:20586340-20591866 GCF_000816755.2 Arachis ipaensis | reverse complement strand
AAGCATATAGCATATAGCAACCGTTAGCCTCTTTTAAGACTCTCATCAGTATATCGATTACAAAATATAGAGACTTTACTAAGATTACATAACACTAGATCCTAAAATCATAAATATGCACAATATATATTTTACTACTATGTTGCTCTTATTTCAGTCAATATTCAAGATATATAACTATATATTCAAAATGCATAAGCATATAGCAACCGTTAGCCTCTTTTAAGACTCTCATCAGTATATCGATTACAAAATATAGAGACTTTACTAAGATTACATAACACTAGATCCTAAAATCATAAATATGCACAATATATATTTTACTACTATTGAAAGCGTTGCTCTTAAATTGCACCAGCTTCCTTCATTAAGTCATATAATGCATCGTGACGATCTTCAAAGGGAACACCAAAAAAATTCTCGTTTTGCTCTTTCATCTCTATAGAGAAAACGATAGCAACTCCAAAATATCTCCTTCACAACACTCAATTTCTTTAACTCATTATACACATCATTTTTAGAATAAACTCGAACACTTCTTTGTTCCAAGAATGTAATCCCTCTTTCAACCGCTTGAGCTTAGATCTTGGCAACTTCAATTTGTTCTTCAGTCAACAAAACTTGTCTTTCACCTAACATAACTTGTTTTTCAGCTGTTTTAGCTTGCCTTTCAGCTGTTAACGCTTGTTTCGTAGCAATATCAAGTGATTTATCATAATAACTATTTTCATCCTTCAACATATCTGTCAATCCTTGAACACCTTTATTCATTTGTTCTATATCAGCTTCAAGTAAACCACTCATTGGTGCTTTACGCTTACAACCTCTATGATTCCCTTGTGTTCCATTAGATTGGTTTGAGTTAGCTAAATCAGGGCTCTCCCCTACAACAAAGCTAGTTGAATGAGTAATAGGTTGCCAATCATTCCATTCACAGTCAAACTAACTCTTGATAATCATCATCATTCAAATTAATTATTTCCTTCATCTTATCCATGCTTTTATTTCTTTCCTTGGCACGTCCAGCAATATTTTCAGTTGCTCTATCTTGACCGTATATAAAATATAGCTTATCATAATATTTGATGGGAGTTCGCATCCACTTCTTTACATCTGGTCTTGCCTATATAAAAAAAATAGATTCATATATGTTAATTTAATTACACAGTTTACTTTATTTAAGTTGTGAGTAGTTTTATAGATAAATATACATAAAAGCAATAGCTCCATAAAAATCTAGTCCCAAAATATTAGTTATCTGTATAAATTTTTTAGATTAAAGAAGCATATACTGTCTGTAAATTTGACTCCTTATGAAGAATTATAATCATTTAGAATCAAAAGGCAAAATAATTTCATACTCCAAGATTAATTTTACAATGAATAAGGTTAACAAAAACAAATGCTATAAAAAATTACGCGCAAAGAAATCTATAAACCTTAGTAGCAACTTATCATGACATTAATTATCTTAATTAAATCCGCCCAAACTTCAGGTTCAGCTGTAAAGAGTTTAGTGTCTGGGTTCCATGAAAATCCACTTAAGCTATGAAAGAGATCATAGCAAACTCCAAAGTGATCTTTGAAAGTCTTCAGTCTATTCTTAAGATTATCTTTGTAAAGGTGGTTTTCAAATGAAGCTTTTAGAGTTACAAGAACGTTGTCATATGCACTTGTTGTAAAAGTACGGTCAACTCTATTTCCTTTGCTACATTCCTCAATCAAAGCGTTAAGAAAAGCTGCATTCATTTCTTCAATCCATCTTAAATTGTCTTTGCTTGATGTGTCACTTTGGGATGCCATCTTCTTTGCTATTGACTGTCTTAACCTGAAAACTAAATACTAAATTATAAAAACCATCTTTTATAAAATAACTTCAATAAAAACATAATATAAAAAGTGTTAATAATGAATTCATCAATTAACCAAGGATATTATCTTAAGAAGTGATTCCTATAATACAAATAATTTAATTAATTCTAGAAAATGATCATCATCATAAATGAATGTTTCAACTACACACTTCATACATAATAATATCATGCTTTTCACAATGTTAATGAGTATTACACATTTTAAAATATTAGTTTGACACATAATAGTCATAACAGTCACATGATATTCACATGTTACATTTAATTTGAAAATAACATGTCATTCCCCTTGGTAAGGATGACAGGTTCAAATAAGTCTCATCTTTTCATTTGATAGTCAGTCCATATTCGAGCCGCCATATTATCCCTAAGAGCTGCACCTCGCCTATAATCTTCATTTACTTATTCTCTTTCCTCATTAGTGGCTTCTGAATTATTATTTTATAATTCTTGATCCACTTGAGAAATTAAATTTTGATTAGGATCTATACCCATAAAATAATTGTGGAGTATAATGCATGTTAGGACAATGTCAACCATAACCTCTACGTCATAATATGGTTCTGTGCCACCTGCTATGATTGTAAATCTTTTTTTCAAAACTCCAAAGGACCGTTCAATCACATTTCGTAATGAAGAATGACGGAGAATAAATAATTCATATGCATTTTCAAGTTCATGTCCAGCAAACTCCTTTAGATGGTATCTTATGCCTCGATATGGAGTTATTAGAGCATGTTTAAGCATGAATACAACATCTCCAAGATAAAATTTTCTTAAAATAATTCATATAGAAATAGTATACTTTAGATATCACCACTTTATTTAAATATGTCAAAGGTTTTTTAAACAAATAGACCTCTTGAAATTTTGAGCCTATCATCCCTTGATAGTGCACTTTTAAGAAATTTTGAGTGAGATGCGGTGTCTTTCCATCCTGCTAAAGCATATATGAATCTCATATCAAAGCCACACGCAGCAAGTACATTCTGAGTTAGCCATTCTTTTCTATCACGAAATCTAGGTTGATCAGCTATTGGAACCTTGACTCTAACATGTGTTCCATCAATGGCTCCAATATAATCCTATATATATAACTTAGTTAAAAAGAAAAATTTCATTGTGTATACTAATTATGATTGTCTACTTCAATGTACAACTAATCATACCTTAAAATATGGATAAAATCTATTGCTACGAAGAATTTCTGAGGGAACGATTATTACGAAAGGTTGCTGAAAAAACTCTTCTTCAAGTGAGATTACAACTCTTAGAACAACATGAAAATTATTGTCTCTCCAGAGTGGTGAAAGAAAAATGAAATGGTTCTATTTTTAATATTATGAGGTATAACGTATAAGAATCTAGCTACTTGCTCCTCAACTGTGACATGTATAGTATCTTTCACATGACCGGTTGCCCTTAATTTTTCACATAACTCTAGAAAGGCATGTGGACCTATTCGCAAAATATCACGACACCTATTAGTTTCGTGCAACTGTTGTAACAAAGTGGCTCGAATATGTTCTCTCCTAATAATGTGATCTCTTATGGGGTTCTCAATTTTTTTGCCATCACTTTCAGTAAATATAACATGTGTACAGTATAACACAGCATTGTAATTGTACAAAGTTGCTTACCTCTCTTCTAGTTTTCTTTGAGAACAGTTAATAAATATCCTTGACTCTCAATAGTACATATAAGTCCCAGATTATCTATAGGAACCGCTAATCTATGCTCTTGATTTTCAACCATAAGATTGAATATTTGAGATAACAAAAAAATCATCAAAGAAAATATTTTCCATGCCATGATTACAATTACAATTATACAATCAAACAACTTCCAATCTTCACCACCAACGTATATTACATGCCCAAATTACAAAGATAATCAAACCATGTTTAAAGTAAACAGTGAATGAAAAGCAAATTTTTCCTATATTTAATGGATTCCAAATTTAGATCCTATAATACCATTTTTAACAATAGCTAAAACTTAACATTAACAACAACAGAATAAACAATGTACATATGCAAAAGATTAAATACCCATATCTAAAATAGGTAAAATCCTAATATTTTATTTGTAACTAACCCAATAATTTAAAAAGTTCTAAATTTTTTATTATCACAGCTTTTGATTTTTTTTAGTTGTGACATAGCAAAACAAAATAACACACTCAAATCATAAGACCGGCAACTTAATGCAAAAAAGAAAGAATAAACCAAAAAAATAGAGACAATAATGCTATCACTACAAATTAAAGATGAAAAATACATTTCAAGAACTCCCATAGAATCCATACTACAGAAGTAATTTCATATATGAAGGAAAAAAATGACAATTTTTTCAGATTAAAAAGCATAGAACCCTAACATGTTTGTGTAAGGTTAGACTGAGAATAATTGTAGTAGAATGTTGATAATAACACAAAGGTTAAAGGAGAAATGCACTCTATATTTGTGGTAGAAACAGAACTTAAATACTTCTATTTGATACTCACCTCAACGTTATGCAGAAGAATTATTTTCTCGTTTCTGTTTTTTTTTTTGTATGAAGAGACAAATATGGAAAATTACTCATGTCCTTGGTTTTCATCTCAGTTTTCCATCTTTAAATGGGAGAAAAAATTTTGGGTGAGACCCACTCTCAATTATAAACTATTTTAATTTTCAATTAAAATTTTTCACTCCAAACAAACAAGGAAAAATGTACATTTTTTCTCTCACTTTCTTCCTTTTGTTTTCTTTCCCTTAATTTTCACTCCAAACAAACAAGGCCTAAATTTTGCAAATAATTTAGGCTACTAATTCATAATCCAACCAACCAATTTGGTTTGGTCGAGTAGTGGTTAGCTCATTCGTCTGCTTAAGCAAGTGTCAAGGGTTTAAATTCTATCTTATGCATGCAATAACTCATTAACTAGTGGCAGACCCTTAAATAGGGCTCAAATCCACAACGAATTTGTCCTTAACATATCGGGTAAATGGATACTATAGGTAACCAAAATAAAAATTCATAACCCAGCCAATATTCATCATCATTAAATATTGTTAATTCTAACTCTAATTTCTTCTGCTCTCATTTTACTTTCATTATGTTTTCTCATTTTTCATTTTGTTTGTAACTTTTAATTTTAAAATTCTATGAAGTTAAATATATCTATCTATATTTTAATATTGCTTCTTCCCTTTCTTATCCTTAAATTTCTATTGATACACTTTTTGACTTGTCAATCCACAATATTTAATAGTCAAGTATCGTCCAAAACTTATATCATCAAGGCCAACACTTATGTAAAGATTAGGATTTGATTCACATTTTAGTTGTTCTCTTAGATTAATGAGAGTTGATGGTAGAGGAGGATGGACAAGTTATTGCAGTACCCATGCCGAAATATTGAGGGATAGTGAGGATATTTATAAGATGATGACAAAAGACATCACAACATACTATTAATATGTTCATGTTGCTGATTGGGTTCATCATCAACATCAATACTGCTGACGCAAGTAGAGAAGGATGACAAGGAGGACGATGCATATAATTATGTGGACGCATAGCTGCCATTAACTTTATTATCTATGATCTGTAGTGTTTAAACTGGTATTTTGTATTGATATTTTTTATGATTTAATAATATAATATT
>NC_029790.2:20580969-20582273 GCF_000816755.2 Arachis ipaensis | reverse complement strand
TTTATGGATAATTAAAAATAAAAAACAAATATTTATTAAAGAAAACACCATTATCCTTGGAATTTTTCTACAGTAATTATAAAAAATTTTTTAGAATATGTTACGGTTGGATTTAGTGTTGAAAAATCTGGCAATAAAGTAATTTTTTCAATAGTCAATCATGACAATTTTTGTGGAAAAGATCCGATGATAATAACGTTATTTTTTGTGATGGATAAAAAATTTGAAGGTAATAATTGTTTTTTTATAGTACTTTTCAAAATGCTTTCCAACCCCAACAATATTATAAACAAAGAATTACCTCTGCCATGATTTTATTGTACTTGACGACGCCTCATCAATTCTCTCTATCATGCAATATCCAAAGATTTTAAAGTTAGGATTTCTTTTCCTTTCGTATATTCAGATATGACGTTACAAAAAAATCTCAACTTACTACAATTGGCTACCTCAACAAACATTATTTATAAAATCTATCCGTGTGTTTGCATTAAAGTTTATATTAAATTGATAAGAAGTGAGTTGATATTAATGTGATTTATGTTTGGTAATTTTGGCTATAACTTTTTTTAAAATAATTTAAATTTATATATCGAAATTTAGTGCTCCTTTAGTCATAATATTTCAGAACCATTTTTAGTAGTAAATAAAGTACATACTTGTTCATACATTGGTTTACAATTTAGCCAACCCCAAAATAAATAAAACCCAATCAACAGGTATTAGCTGGACCGACATACACCTAATCGACCTCATAGATGTCGGACACAGCGACACTAAATCTGACGGTAAATTTGATGGTACTCAACGTTTTTTTTTTGTAGTGTTATTTATCTAAATAAGTAACAAACTCTTACTATCTCTCCTATTCATCTAGAAAGGAGATTTCGACAACCTTCCTTCCAAAAGGGAGTAACCAGCCCACCATCAAAGGTGGAACTACTTTAAAAGGTAGTTATTGATTCTACATCTATACTTATAAATACACTGACACCCTTAGGTATAATACGAACTCCAAACTACTAAAAAGCTGCGTAAAACCCTTGCTAACTTAAATCTCGGAGTCCCTTGTAGGTACCGCCCCCCATCCGCCACCTCCTCACGAAAAAATCGGACGTAGCTTTAAAAGAAGTTTGGACCTCACATCCAGACCCAAAAGCAACACAGTTTCAAGTAACTCTCGGAACAATACTAATTCAAGAACGCATAATGAAAATTATACAAAACCAAACCAAAAAAATAACAAAATTCTATAAAAAAATATGTATTAATAAAAATATTAAAAAAATTATATGAACAATAAA
>NC_029790.2:20558054-20580911 GCF_000816755.2 Arachis ipaensis | reverse complement strand
AAAATCCATAGTATGAACAAGAAAAATAAATAAAAAATTGATAAAAATAATCAAAATTTAGAAAAGAATAGTAAAAATAATAATATAAAAAATATTTGTTTGTAAAACATAGTCAAACAACAACAACAAAGTCTTGTCCCACTAGATGGGGTCGACTACATGAATTAAATGACGCCATTGACCTTTGTCATGTATTGTAAACCCCGTTAAATTACTAAATAATTAGTCAATAAATTAGTTTTTAATAAAGAAAATTAGAAATACGAATATTATATCAAATTAGGATAGAGCTCATCAAAACAAGAATTCTGACACTAATTTCGAAGGAAACGGTCCAAGATTGGACCGAACCGGGTCCAAACTGGGCCCGTGGCCCAACCAGCCCAGCATTAAATGAACCCAAGCATTGTCTTCTCCCTCATTTCAGCAGCACGAAGCTGAAAGCCTTCCAGGGAGAAGAGAAACGAAACACTCCTGAAACCCTTAAGCCAGTTTCCAACTCCCGTAACTTCTCTGTCCGAGCTCCGATCGCCACACCGTTTGTGACCACGCGACCACCGCGTTGAGCTTTACGTTTCTACCGGAACAATTTCATCGGTAAGCTACTAAACACTCCTAGCCACTCCTTTCCCCCAATTCTCACTAAATTAAGTGGAGGTATTGAATTTCCTTGCTCTTTGATGTTTTAGGATCCAATTAGCTTGAGGAAAACGTTCACTCTTACTTATGTGAAGCTTGGGTAAGGTGGAGATACTATAATTCTATTTTAATTTCATTGAATTTGAGCTTTGAGTATTAAATTGGATATATATGTGTTATAAATGTGTATTAGGTTCAAAATAAATAATTGGAGCTTGAAATTGTGAATATTGGAACTTGGAGAAAGTTGAGCTTAGAGTTTATTGCGTTTTGAGGGGCTGCCTTGGTTTTAAATAAATTGTTTTGGTCGCTACGTGAAAATCAGCCAAGGTATGGTTTAGATTTTTTGCATTTAACATATAATATTCTGTGAAAACTTAGGCTAGATGACCATAGGATAAGTTGGAATGCAGGTGTATGTTTAATATTTAGTAAATTGTTGATGAATATGCTTGGTTGGTGTTTGATTGGTTATGGATGGAGATTGTTATTATGTTAATTTAGAAAGAATCATGGTTAAATTATTGATTATATGATTACAGGTATATTGAAGGAAAGCTTGATGGATTTGTTGAAACATGAAATTGTGTAATATTATAGAATGGTGGTTGCTGAAATGATGTAGAGTTTATTGAGTATTGTTGTTGGCATTTTGAGTTGATATTGATAGGTTGGAAATGTATGGAATGGAAAAATTGAATGAAAAGGAGGTTTTGAGGAATTTTCAAAACTTTGGTTTTGGATTGAACTTCGGCGGGCTATAACTCGGCTTCCGGAATTCCAAATTAATTTCAACTTATTTTAAATGAAAATTGGGTTTATGAAGTTTATGCTGCTTCAAGAATGGAAGAAAACGATTTAAAACGATTGAGTTATGGCCGTCGGAAAATTTGAGGTGGAATATGTAATCTATATGTAACAATGCAGGAAGTTTCATGTGATTCTGCAGCTCTGCTCTTGAAATCTGGTTTTTAAGAGAACGTACGTCCACGCGTACGCATGGCATGGGATTTTGGCGAAGCGTACGAGACTGATGCCATGCGCACGCGTAAGGGGTTAGTAAGCACGTCCACGTGTACGCGTGACCCACGCGCACGCGTGACATAAAGTTTTCACCCACGCGTACGCATGACAAAGGGACGCACGCACGAGCTGTAGCTTTACACTCCCATGCGCACGCGTGAGCCATGCGTACGCGTGGCCCCTGTTTCAGCAAACATGGTTTTCAACGTTTTAAACTGTATTTCAAACCTCTAAACCTCTATTTCCATTCCTTTAGTCATGAATAATAGTGTTAAACTTATTAATCAGATGAAGTTAGGAAATGAGGATAATTTGGAGATGCAGTAAAGCTGATAAGTGATGAATTGGCTATGAAATGTTATGGATGATCATGTATGATACTTGACTTGAAAGTCAAATGAATGATAATGTATGGTACTTGGCTTGAATGATTAAATCATCTGAGATACGAGATTTCCTGGGTAAAGTACTGTGGCTTGCCACCACATGTACCAGGTTAAAAATTTGATACTCTGTTGACCCTACAGCGTAAGGGTGACTGGACACTATAAATTTCCGGGAATGTTAACCCCCATTAAGAAATATTGATTATTTGAGAAAAAGCTATGCATAGACTCTTGGGGATGCACGTCGAGGGACAGTCTAAGGTTTTCGAACTTGTCGGGTTGGCTGGATAACCGACAGATGAGCCTTATCAGCCATAGGACAGGCATGCATCATATGCATTCTACTTGAATTACTTGTTTGTGCATTATCTGGGTGTGCCTAAGTGTGTATTTGTTGTCTGCAGTATTTGTACCCTTCCTGTGCTTGCTTTTACCTGTTTATTTGTCTGTGAAGTGCTAACGGAGGTGGAGGTATGGAGGAATGGTAGTATGGAACTTGGATTTAAGGTTAAGTTGAATTAGGCTTAGATACTCTTAGAAAACCACCTTCTATGGCTTCTGTTTAATACTTTAAGCTCTATAATCTGAGTGTTGGCATTCTAGGATTGCCTCTGGCATTTCCAGGACCTTATATATTATGTGCGTGGCACCTTTACCATACTGAAAACCTCCGGTTCTCATTCCATACTATGTTGTTGTTTTTCAGATGCAGGTCGAGAGGCATCTCATTAGGCGTCTGGACCCCTGAGGCGAAGTGGTTATTGGGTTATTTTATTGTACAGTGATGTATATATATATATATATATATATATTTAGCTTTCTCTCCGCATAACTTATTCTTTTTTATCCTCTTAGAGGTTTATGGAGAGGCAGGATTTTGTTTATGTACATTTGGGTTTTGGATATGTATATATATGTGTAAATATTCTCTGGCCAGTCCTGACTTCGTGGGCTGAGTTAGGAGTTTTTTATTTTGTATATTTGGCACTCTATTCCTACTTTTTTAATCTTATGTTTGATGGTTATAGCTTTCTTAGCACGCAAGTTAACTCGTTTCTTGAGCGTTGTGGTTTTATTTTGCGATTTTTATTTCCCCTATTCTTCAAGGCTCCTAGTATATTATAATTCTTCTGCTATTATATATACATATTTTATTTTAGAGGTCGTAATACCATACTACCTCTGTTTTACGACTTAAGCGTAAAGCTCAGTGCGGTAGGGTGTTACGTGTATCATGTCTACAGAGAGACCGTTTACATGTAGGTCTTGTTTGACCACCTCGTGAATGGTCTTCTTAGGGATTTGATAAATCCCAATTTTGTGGTTTATCTTGTGCTTAATTTGGGTGGTTTTATCAACTTTTCTCACATTTATTCAATGAATTAGCATGATTTTGCAATTCTCCCTTGATTTGTACTTAAATGTGAAAACATGCTTTTTAGGCCCTAAAATTGGTGATTTTAATTCAATTTAATTCCATTCGATACCTTGATGTGTTTGTTGAGTGATTTCAGGTTTATAAGGCAAGTATTGGATGGAAGAAATGAAGAAAAAGCATGCAAAGTGGGAGAACTCATGAAGAAATGAAGGAACCGTAAAGTTGTCAAGCCCGACCTCCTGGCACTCAATCGACCATAACTTGAGCTACAGAGGTCCAAATGAGGCGGTTTCAGTTGTGTTGAAAAGCTAACATCTGGGGCTTCGAAATGATAGAAAATTTGTCATATGTTTCCTGACACATAGGGGCGCGCACGCGCTATGTATGCGCACGCGCCGATGCTGCTCGTGGGTCCACTTTAGTGAAATTGCCCAAGCGATTTCTGAAGCATTTTGGGCCCAACCTAACTCATTTCTGATGCTATTGAACCCAAGGGTTGAGGGGGAATGAAACAAAGTAGTCATAGTTTAGTTTTCATCATGTTTTAGGATAGAATTCTAGAGAGAGAGGCTCTCTCCTCTCTCTAGATTTAGGATAGAAATTAGGGTAAAGTTAGGTTAATCACTCTCAAATTTCTCTTTCAATTCTTGTTTTGAATTCAATTATCTTTATATTTTGGTGTTCTATTGTCTTAATCTTCTTATTTTCTCTAGTCATTTTCTTATTTTGCTCTCTTTTATGTTGATGAACAATTGTTGGATCTTAATTTTTTTTAATGCAATTTTATGTTTTCATGCTCTCTCATGTTGATCTTGATTGTTATTATTGATTTCTTGCAATTGGTAGTTGGTAGATTTATTATTCTTGCACTTTTATTATGCTTTCCTTTATTACCCACCAAGTGTTTGACAAAATGCTTGGATGGGCTTTAGAGTAGATTTTGAGCATTCTTGGCTTGGAAAGAGTAATTGGGCAATCTTGAGTCATGAAAACCCAACTTATGTTGGTGATCTAGAGTTGTTAGCTAATATTGTTTCCATTGACGCTAATCTTTTGCTAATTTAATTAGTAAGTTGATTGGAGTTGACTAAATAAGATGAATTAATCATTGCATGACTAGGATAGAAAGCCTATGATCTCAACACTTGCCATGAATGTCTCTCTTTATTACTTGCTTTCTCTTATTTACTTGCTTGATTTACTCTTGTCATTTAAATTCTTGTCCCTTTATATTTTATTGCCCAATTATCAACCAAACCCCCCTTTACCCCTTCATAGCCAATAATTATTCACTTCATTGCAATTCCTTGTGAGACAACCCGGAGTCTAAATACTTCGGTTAATTTTCATTTGGGGTTTGTTATATGTGACAAAACCATATTTTAATTTGATGCGAGAGTTGTTTGTTGGTTTGAAGCTATGCTTACAACGAAATTCTTATTTCTACAAGAGAAAATCTAGACCGACAACAATTTTTGCCCATCAGTCTTCCTCTGCCTTTCACCCCTTGTCCATCTTCCATCTCATCCACCCTCCTGACTGGGTGTTCTGTCAGTCTTCTTCTCACATGTCCAAACCACCTGAGACACGATTCTACCATCTTTTCCACAATGAGTGCTATTCCAACTCTCTCCCTTATATCTTCATTCCTAATTTTATTCAATCGCGTATGACCACTCATCCATCTCAACATCTTTATCTCTGCCACACGCAGCTTATGTTCGTGCTCCCCTTTGGCCACTCAACACTCCGTACCATAAAGTATAGCCGGTCTTATAGCAGTGCGATAGAATTTACCTTTAAGTTTTAAAGGCACTTTTTTGTCGCATATAAAACCAGATGCACTCCGCCATTTTGACCAACCTACTTGGATCCTATGATTTACATCATGTTCAATCTCTCCATTATCATGTATGATGCACTCAAAATATTTAAAACTTTTAACTTTTCGTAGGATGTTTTCCCTAATCTTTACCTCTATACTTTTAGTATCTCTTATTACAAATGAGATTAAATGACAAAATTGGTAAAAAAATATTACATTTTTTCAATTTCTTCTCAATCTAATAATTGAATGCAAAAGCTATAATTTATTACTTCTAGTAGATAGAAATTAAAACACAGAATCATATGTTTGCGTTTAAAAACAAATAGCCAAACAAAAAATAAATGTGTTTTCTGCGTTTCAAACACTAAATCAAATACATTCTAAATAAACTGAAGAAAAATAGATCCCAAGACATAGAAGAAAAAAAAAAATACTAGCCTCGCATACATCCAAAGCAATAAATATACGGGCTTGCAACGAAATGAGCTATTCCACAGCCAACTTCGTACTTCAATTCCTTCTGTGCTTGTACCAATTTTCTTCCGTCTCTCTTCTACTTCGACACAACTTGTGACAAAAACGCAACCCTTGCTCTTTCGCAACAATACCACACGACGTTGTTTTGGAAAATTCAATCAATTAAATTGTTCCCTTAGCAACTTATTAGCTACAAAGCTACAAAATCACCTCCAATTACCACTATATCTTATTATCAATATTTCAAAATTGAGGCTTTTTTCTGAGAAACCAACATTCACAATAATTCCACACTTCTTTAAATTCTTAACACATCTATAACCTTAAAAATACGAAAAAAGAATTAATAATTACATTGGTCTTTAAAATTATACTCTCATCTCAATTTAATCTTTTAATTTAGTATTCGTAACTCATGTTGATCACTATTTTTTTTTTCGTCAAGGAACCATTAATGACATGTTGAGATAAATTAATGGTTACTACGTTAAACTTTCTAACGACTATTTAATGTGACAATTAAAATTTTTTACTTCAAATTTTTATGAAGTTTTTAAAATCCTAATCCTAATTTTATTTTAGAGTTTTAAATACTTCTTAAAGAATATATTAAGATAAAAAGTTTCAATTGTCATATTAGATAGTGGTTATTAAAAAGTCCAGCATGACAATTGTTAGTCTATTTTAGTATGGTTAATAATTTTGTGACAAAAATAAAATTAGAGACAAATGAGTCACAAATACTAAATTAAGAACACTATCAAATTGAATAAATTAAAATTTGAAAAATCAAATTGAAATATAAGTATAATTTTAAAGACCAATAAAAGTATTAAGTATAAGAAAAAATCTTTCCCCGTCCTAGAAAGCTCGATGGAACAATATATTGCTATCTAACTTGATGATCCATTATCATATCGCGGACAGTAGTATCTTCTGATAATAAATTGCAGGAACTTACTTTTATTGAAAGGTAGTAGTGACAACTCATGTACATGTATGTAAGTTGCAAGTACTTATAAAGCTAACAAGCAAACATTATAACTTTGCCTCCCTAGCTATCTAGCTAGACTTTTCCTCTTTAATTTTCTGAGGTCCGAGCGATATATTATGGTTTTCTTTAAGATTTAAGAAGATAACTCAAAATATAATGATCGAAAAATATTATGTCAGGTAATGGTGGTCCATCGAATGTGTATAATAATGTCACAGGGGGCGACGTCGACCCTCCATTAAATAAATTATTGCTCACGATATAAATAAATAAATAAATTATTGCGCAACACAGTGTTCATTATTTATTCAAGGTTTTTATAATTTGGCCCAAAATTTGCGACTCCATGGTTTTAAATTGGAGTTACTATTGCACTACAAGACTTAGTTTAGTAGCATCTATGTATATATTATTTTTTTAGTTAGATAAATTGGACAGTCTAAAATTTTGGCCATTATAAAATCACATACTCATACACACTATGCATTTATATACATAACATTTAAGGATTCTATTTATTACTTAATCATCAACAAATTTTAAACTCGAG
This sequence comes from Arachis ipaensis, assembly GCF_000816755.2. NCBI lineage: Eukaryota > Viridiplantae > Streptophyta > Magnoliopsida > Fabales > Fabaceae > Arachis > Arachis ipaensis. The sequence continues at coordinate 20,573,636 of NC_029790.2, read as the reverse complement.
TGCAGCATATTGAAAAACACCATATTTGATTACTCAACTAAAGTCTCAACTGCATGTATGTCTTGTTTAAAAAGTGTACCGTAGTATGTAGGTCGGGTTCAACTTCTTGCTCTAACTAAGAAGTAGTTATATATATAGAAATCAGAGAGAGAGAGGAGTGTGTGTATTAGAGTATAACTTAAAAAAATAAAATAAAATTGGAGTTACTATCTATTGGTACAAAAAATAGATTTTTTTTTCGACAAGGATCAACTACAGAAAAAGTGTTTTGACTATAGAAGCAGAGATAGGTAAGCTGAAATCGAAGAAAGATGGTACAAAGAGAGTCGAAGTCGAAAGGTAGTTATTATACTTTTCCTTGAGTATCAAAGCTTGCTATTTGACCTTTAGGCTGAGTAGAGAACATGAGTGCGAAATTTGAAGACCAAGTTGAAGAAAATATGGGACTTGAAGACCAAGGAGGATGTGGGTGTCAAAACATGGGGGACAAAATTCTTCATGGTTAAGGCAAAGTCATGGCTGAGAAAAAGAAGGAAGTAAGATAGTGGACAACATGCTACATGACAAGTCCATGGTTTATAAATAGTAGAAACTCAGAAGAGTTCTGGGACTTCAATGAAAAAAACTAGATCATCACATAAATTCATAAAATTCTTAGTCCCAATGACGTAACGGAAGAATATGGAGTGCAAGTACATGTGAGTGTTAGAAGTTAACTTTTAATTTGTTTTTCTTTATTTATTTGATTCATCCTATTTCATTTCTTTGCACTTTTGTTGGTATTCTGCTTTTATTAAAATTTTTATACTTTCATTGTTGAGTTTTCTTTATTTAATTAATTTATTCCTTTACTTTATTCATTATTAATCTGCCACTAGTAATTTCGACACATGTCATTTCGACATTATTACTAAGTAATTCTCGGGTCGAACTCACTCTTTTCAGAGGAGTCGTATCTGCTCCCCGAACTGAGATCTTGATACAAGCTCGATTTTGACACCCTATCGAAAAATACCAAAAATCGAGTGAGGTGGCACCCGATTAAGCTGGGTTTGGGATTCGCCCGTTGTTGGGCCACCTAGTCCGATGCCCAGGCCTGCAACAATAGCCCTCAAACGTGGCATGCTTAGTTGTTATAGCGTCATCACATTTCTCGGGTCCCGAGATGGTGATTGTTCTTCTGGAGTCTAACTAGAGACGAACGGTTTCCAGAAGCTCCTAATCTTGGGAGGCAAGCTTGCAGTTTTTGAGGTGTTACGTCTGTTCGATGGGAGGGGAATTTATTATCGTGGGGGGTTAAATTTACCATATTGCCCCTGCAGTCCCTTCACTTCGCACTTTTTGGGGTGCCTTCAATTTAACTTTATTTTCAGTTTTGCTTTTCTCACTCTTTTAATCCCACTTCTTCTTCTTCGCAAATTTTGTCACCTTCTTCAGCTCAAATTTGCCATTTTTTCCAGCTTCCTTCCTTGCTTCGTGCTCTATTTTGCTTGTCCAAGCAATTACTGCTTAGTATCGTTCATTCATCCCCATCATTATCCAGGTAATTCTTCCCTTGCCTTGCGTAGGCCTTGCTTTGCCTTTCTTTTTATCTGTTTTGCTGCGCTTATTTTTCTATTCCTATTTTGCTATATTTTCCTATTTTGTTGTATTAGCCATGGTGGTTAGACACCACCGTGGCAGCGTTGGGTGGTTTAGCGGGGGTGCCACTACCTTCTCGGTCTGGGTTTTAGGCTAGCTTTGCTTTTGTTTCTTCCCTTAGTCTTTCGGCCTTTGTGCTTCGGTCGTAGCTTGTAGGCTCACAGTGGTGGTGGTGCCTTATTCGTAGGTATGGCGTAGAGGAGAGCTAAGCCTCCAGGACTTATCTTTCCGGCAGCGGGTGTGCCCCAAACATACTTCTGGTGCAATACGGAGGTGGTGGGGACCCCCTTGTGTCTCACCTAGGGGGACCTTCAAGAACTTCAGGACGTTGGAGCGATCTACGGTGGGGGCGCTGCAGAAGAACAATATGAGCTCTCCCTTCCGAACCCCACGAAAGGGTTTGCTATATCAATTCGGATGCTCCCTGGGTCCTGAACTGGATGTGGTTTTATAGACCTGTGTTCGATGTTGTGGAGTTTGGCTCCCGTTCTCCGACTTCATCATCGGGCTTCTAATCTGGTGCAATTTTGCTCCATCACAAGATTATTGGGATTTTTTAGCACTCGTTTCATGGATTCAAGGAAGAATACTTCACGGTTTGGCTAGCAAGGGGTCACCACCCCTTCTGGCTGACCTCGTGAAAGTGACTTACGAGAGGTTTAGGTCCAGAAAAGTAAGAAAATTGTGGAGGTGCTGACGGCCATATTTGGGAGTAGGTTGTTTAATCCTCGTCACGTGATGTGAAATCGGGTTACTGGTCATCAGTATGTGGGTAAGTGCCTCATCATTTTGTACTGTCTTTCATTTCTGTTTTTCATTATTACTTCCTCTGGCTTATGAGCTTTCTTCCTTGCAGTTGATATGGCAGGTGGTGACGAAGGAAAAATGTCGGTAAAGATTTTCACAAAAATTATCGCGTTGCAAGTATAGTTCTAAACCGACAATTAAACCTCAATCAATATTTAAATTGTTTGTCACTTAAGCAAACCTAACAAAATTAACCGAAGTATTAAACCTCGGGTTGTCTCTCAAGGAATTGCAGTGAAGTATGTTACTATTGGTTATGGAAAAGCATATTTTTAGGTTTTGTAATAAGAAACAAGTAATGTAAATAACATGGAAATAAAGTAACAACTAAGAAAAGTCCTAGCAAGGATTGAGAATTAGAATTCCTATCCTCATGATCATAGTCATTTGTGATGGTAATTGCCTTTTGCTCTCACTTAGTTAACCTCTAACAATTGAAGGTAAGTCAAGTGAGCAATTCAACTTGAGTTCACAAGTCCAAATCAAAGATTAGAGTTAGTGAAGCTCAAGCCAACTAGCAACTTTCAATCACCAACCAACAAGAGACTTTGACAATTCAAGAGTCTCCAAATTACTCAATCTAAGCTAAGAATACCAAAAATCTAATTTAAAATCCTACCAAACATTTTATCAAATACTTGGTAGGCACAACATTAAAAGCATAGAAAAGTAACAAAGAATATTAAATTTAAACAACCAATTGCAAGAATCAATAACACAAATTAAAGAAAGCAATCATAAACATGAGAACATAAATTGCATTACTATGAAAATTGAATATAACATGAAGAGTTCATAAATTGAATTGGGAAAATAGAGAAATCAACAAGAGAAGTAGACGAACTAAAGTATTAGAACAAATAAAAGTAGAAGAAAAACTAAATTAAACCAAGTTAGAATTCTGAAATTGAGAAGAAATAATACTAAAAATCCTAAAACCTAGAGAGAGGAGAGAGCCTCTCTCCCTAGAAAACTACATCTAAAACCTAACTAATGTGTATGAAAGTGTGAATGAATGATCCCCCCCATCCAGCTCCACTCTTCAGCCTCTAATCAGTATTTTCGGGCCTGAAACTGGGTCCAAAGCAGCCCAGAAATTACCCCCAGCATTTTCTGTAAGTTGCAGCACGTGACGCTCTGTCACGCGTACGCGTCAACCACGCGTACGCTGATGAGCGGATAATTTATACCCTTTTTGACATTGTTTTTACATAGTTTTTAGTATGATTTAGCTACTTTTTATTATATTTTTATTAGTTTTTATTTAAAAATAATATTTTTAGACTTTACTATGAGTTTGTATGTTTTTCTGTAATTTCATGTATTTTCTTGCTGAAATTGAGGGACCTGAGCAAAAAGTCTGATTTAGAGGCTGAAAAAGGACTGCAGATGCTATTGGATTCTGACCCTCCTACACTCGAAGTGGATTTTCTGGAGCTATAAAAGCCCAATTGGCGCGCTCTTGATTGCGTTGGAAAGTAGACATCCTGGGATTTCCAGAAATATATAATAATCCATACTTTGCTTGAGATTTGATGGCCCAAACTGGCATTCAAAGACAACCTAAAACATTTTGGCGTAAAACTCCCAAACTGGCACCAGAATTGGAGTTAAACGCCCAAAATGGCACCAAAGCTGGCGTTTAACTCCAGGAACAGCCTATGCACGAAAAAGCTTTAATGCTCAGCCCAGGAACACACCAAGTGGGCCCCAGAAGTAGATTTCTGTACTATCTGCACTTAGTTACTCATTTTCTGTAATCCCTAGTAACTAGTTTAGTATAAATAGCACTTTTTACTATTGTATTCGCATCGAGAATTTTACAATCTTATGCTATTGTACACGTTTGGAGGTTGGCCTCACGGCCATGCCTAGACCTTTTTCACTTATGTATTTTCAACGGTGGAGTTTCTACACCCCATAGATTAAGGTGTGGAGCTCTGCTGTTCTTCATGAATTAATGCAATTACTACTGTTTTCTATTCAATTCACGCCTACTTCTTCTCCAAGATATACTCTTGTACTTAATTCAGTTAAGTCAGAATGAAGGGGTGACCAGTGACAATCACCCAATCTTCGTTACTCGCTTAGCCAAGATCGCGTGCCTGACAACCACAAAGCAATCTACATGATGTTCAATGTAGTCATTGGATGACAGCCGGAGTATATTCTCTTGGGTATCTAATACACGGACCGAGTCTGTGAGATTAGTATCTTCGTGGTATAGGCTAGAATTATTGGCAGCCATTTGATGAGAGAAACTTTTACGTGGTCTAGAAATTTGCGGATAAATCCTCGTTGCAAGTATAGTTTCTAAACCTTCAAAATTCCTTTCATACAAACGTTTTGGTTGTCACAAGTAACAAACCCCTAAATAAATTGATAACCGAAGTATTCAAACCTCGGGTTGTCTTCTCAAGGAAATGCAAAAAATAATAATCTGTAACATGGAAGAATTCATAAATTAAATTGCAAAAGTAAATAATCAACTAAAGTAATGAATAAAAGTAAAAGAGAAGCTTAAAGTAAAGGAACATTAAACCTGGGATCGAGAGTCACTCCCAAACTAAGAGAAATCCTAAATCCTAATCCTAAAAGAGAGAGAGAATCTCTCTCTAAACTAAATCTAAATCATGAAAACTAAAACTAAAAGTCACCTCTCCATGAATGGATGCATTCCCTCACTTCATAACCTCTGGTCTATGCCTTCTGAACTTGGATTTGGACCAAAAAGGGCTTCAGAAATTGCTGGGAGCGTTTTCTGCAATTTCTGGTGCGTGGCCTCTGTCACGCGTCCGTATGGGTCACGCGGTCGCGTCATTCGGAGCTTTTCTTGTCACGCGTTCGCGTCAGTCATGCGGCCGCATCGCTGTTGATTCGCGCTTGGCATGCGTCCGCGTCGCCCATGCGATCGCGTGGATGCCAATTTCTTTAGAAACTCCGTTTTGTGCTTTCCTTCCATTTTTGTATGTTTCCTTTCCATCCTTTAAGTCATTCCTGCATTAGAAGATCTGAAACTACTCAACACACTAGTCACGGCAACGAATGGAATTAAGGGTAATTAAAATAATTAGTTTTAAAGCAAAGGAAACATGTTTTTCACATACATCACATAATGAGGAAGGGAAAGTAAAACTATGCAATTAATATGAATAAGTGGGTGAAGGATTGATAAAATCCATTCAATTGAGCACAAGATAAACCATAAATAGTGGTTTATCAACCTCCCCACACTTAAACAATAGCATGTACTCATGCTAAACTTAAGAGAAGCTATAAAAGTGAAGAGGAATAGTAGATTAATATGAAATGCAACCTATCTATATGAATGTAACTACATGCAAAATGTTTCTACCTACTTGGTTAAAAGCAAACAAATCTTTTCAAGACAAACATGAATCAGATTTCACTAATTCAAATTACATAGTAAAAGACAAGTAAACTTGTAAGAAGATAGCTTATGAAAGTAGGGAACATAGAATCAAGCATTCCCTTACCAGTAGTGTATATCACTCTAATCTCTCAAGTGTATAGGGTAATCACTCTACTCTTCTCTAGTCATGCTTTCTAAACTTTGTTCTTCACCTAACCAATCAACAAATATTTAATGTACCAATGCAAACATCATGAGGTCTTTTCAGGGTTGTAATGGGGCTAACGTAAGGGTAAGGGTATACATATGGCTAAGTGAGCTTTATAAAGTGAATCCTTGATTAGTCTAAGATCTCACCTAATATATACATACTTTATATAATTTTAAAATACTTTACCTAGCTACCCGAATTTTCCCACTTTTGTATTACATGCTCATGTATCAAACTTATTTTTGAATCTTGTCCCATGTGCATTGATTCTTTTTATTTTGCATTTGGGGTAATATTATTTTTTTTTCTTTTTTTTTTGTATCCCCTTATTTAATTACTTAATATTTTTTTTCAATGCACATGGTAATTTAATTATTTTGATTTCACATGAGCATGCTTCCCAAATTTTTAAATAACTTATTCAATTTAATTTCTCCCCTTTTTTTATTTATTTTGTCATCCTATGTTCCCATAAAATTTCCCATACTTAAATTATACACAATATCTATCTTAAGCTAACCAAAGATTCAACTTGGAATTTTTAATTTGTTTTTCTGCTTAAGGCTAGTAATGTGGTTATAAAATAGAACAAATGGGGATTAAGAGGCTCAAAGTGGCTGACAAGGGTGATTTAAAGGGTAGGCTTATTTGGGATAAGTGAGCTAAAATCAAACAATGGCCTCAATCATATGCAAGCATGTAAATATACTAAATATTGGACATATAGATTGGAACAAAATATAGATTACAATCATAGAGAAGGAAACACACAGGAATAAAATATTTATGGTTAAATAATGTAACCATATAAATAAGCTCAAATCTCACAGGTTGTGTGTTCTTTAGCTCAAAAACCATTAATGAGCGGATATTTTATATGCTTTTTGGGGTTAATTTCATATAGATTTTAGTATGTTTTAGTTGGTTTTTAGTTTATTTTCATTAGTTTCTAGGCAAAATCCACATTTCTGGACTCTACTATGAGTTTGTGTATTTTTCTGTAATTTCAGGTATTTCTGGCTGAAATTGAGGGAGCTGAGCAAAAATCTGATTCAGGCTGAAAAAAGACTGCTAATGCTGTTGGATTCTGACCTCCCTGCACTCAAAATGGATTTTCTGGAGCTACAGAACTCCAAATGGCGTTCTTTCAATTGCGTTGGAAAGTAGACATCCAGGGCTTTCCAGCAATATATAATATTCCATACTTTTCTCAAGGATAGACGATGTAAACTGGCGTTCAACGCCAGCTCTCTCAAATACCTTCTTATGCCAAGTTCATGAAAGAGATCTTGAGTCATAAAAAGGATTGGAGAGAAACAGAAAGAGTTCTCCTCATTGAAGAATGTAGTGCAGTGATTCTAAAAAGCTTTCCTGAAAAGCTTAAGGACCCTGGGAGTTTTCTGATACCATGCATATTAGAAGGTAATTGCACCAAGACAGCTTTATGCGATCTTGGGGCAAGCATCAACCTAATACCTGCATCCACTATCAGAAAGCTTGGATTAACTGAAGAAGTTAAACCAACCCGGATATGTCTCCAACTTGCTGATGGCTCCATTAAATACCCATCAGGCGTGATTGAAGACATGATTGTCAGAGTTGGGCCATTCGCCTTTCCCACTGACTTTGTAGTGCTGGAAATAGAGGATCACAAGAGTGCTACTCTCATTCTAGGAAGACCCTTCCTAGCAACTGGACGAACCCTCATTGATGTCCAACAAGGGGAAATAACCCTGAGAGTCAATAATGATGAGTTTAAGTTGAATGCTGTCAAAGCCATGCAGCATCCAGACACATCAAAAGACTGCATGAAAGTTGATCTTATTGACTCTTTGGTAGAAGAGATCAACATGGCTGAGAGTCTCGAATCAGAGTTGGAAGACATCATTAAAGATGTTCAGCCTGATTTGGAGGATTCAGAGGAGATGAAAGAGCCTCTGAAATTTTCTATGGAAGAGGAAAAACCTCCTAAACCCGAGCTCAAACCATTACCACCATCCCTGAAATATGTATTTCTGGGAGAAGGTGACACTTTTCCAGTGATCATAAGCTCTGCTTTAAATCCACAGAAAGAGGAAGCACTTATTCAAGTGCTAAGGACACACAAAACAGCTCTTGGGTGGTCCATAGGTGACCTTAAGGGCATAAGCCCAGCTAGATGCATGCACAAAATCTTATTGGAAGATAATGCTAAACCAGTGGTTCAACCACAGAGGTGGCTAAATCCAGCCATGAAGGAAGTGGTGCAGAAAGAGGTCACCAAATTACTAAAGGCTGAGATTATTTATCCTATTTCTGATAGCCCCTGGGTGAGCCATGTCTAAGTCGTCCCAAAAAAGGGAGGCATGACAGTGATTCATAATGAAAAAAATGAACTGGTTCCTACAAGAACAGTTACAGGGTGGTGCATGTGTATTGACTACAGAAGGCTCAATACAGCCACCAGAAAGAATCATTTTCCTTTACCATTCGTAGACCAAATGCTAGAAAGACTGGCATCTATAGGAGGTTTATAAAGGATTTTTCAAAAATCGCAAAACCTCTAAGCAATCTGCTAGCTACTGACACGCCATTTGTGTTTGACACAGAGTGTCTGCAGGTGTTTGAAACGCTGAAAGCTAAGCTGGTCACAGCACCAGTTATTTTTGCACCAGACTGGACATTACCATTTGAGCTAATGTGTGATGCCAGTGATCACGCCATTGGTGCAGTATTGGGACTGAGGCATGACAAGCTTCTGCATGTCATTTATTATGCTAGTCGCGTTTTAAATGATGCCCAAAAAAATTACACAACCACAGAAAAAGAATTACTTGCAGTGGTTTATGCCATTGACAAGTTCAGATCATACTTAGTAGGATCAAAAGTGATTGTGTATACTGACCATGCTGCTCTTAAATATCTACTCACAAAGCAGGATTCAAAACCCAGGCTCATCAGATGGGTGTTGCTTCTGCAAGAGTTTGATATAGAAATAAGAGACAGAAAAGGGACAGAGAACCAAGTGGCTGATCATCTGTCCTGGATAGAGCCAGTAGAAGGGACGTCCCTCCCCTCTCTTGAGATCTCTGAGACTTTTCCGGATGATCATTTATTTGCCATCCAGGAAACACCATGGTTTGCCGATGTTGCAAACTATAAAGCTGCAAAGTTCATACCCAAGGAGTACAACAAGCAACAAAAGAAAAAATTAATCACTGATGCAAAGTACTACTTGTGGGATAAACCCTATCTCTTTAAGAGATGTGCAGACGGAATAATCCGTAGGTGTGTTCCTAGAGAAGAAGCGCAGAGGATCCTATGGCATTGCCATGGATCTCAATATGGAGGCCATTTCGGGGGTGAGCGAACAGCCACCAAGGTCCTCCAATGTGGCTTCTATTGGCCCACACTCTATAGAGATTCCCAGTGGAGCTTCAAGATATTGATTCTGATAAGAAGTTCATTGTCAATGGACAGAGAATCAAGCACTATCTTGAAGGCAACGTTGAGCAAGAGTGCTCAAGGCTAAAGCTAGATTAAAAGCTCAGCAAGGTCTAGCTAAAGACAATAAAGAAGCGCTTGCTGGGAGACAACCCAGCCATGGGGCATCAATCCTCTAAGCATTTTGCCCTATTTTTATTTTTATTTGTTTATATAAAGTTCATTAATAACAAGGTAAAAAAATCAATTGCATAAGTTCACAGGGTTACAGAAGGAATCTGCACACAAAACAGAGAAAAAGAGCTCACTGGCAAGAAAACGCCAGTAAGAGCCTGTTTTGGGCGTTCAGCGCCCAAAAGAGGCATCTAGTGGGCGCTGAACACCAGTAAGGATAGCTATCTGGTGTTCAACGCCAGAAAAGGGCAACAACTGGGCGTTGAACGCCCAGGAGAGCAGCATTTGGGCGTTGAACGCCCAAAACAGGCAGCGTTTGGGCGTTCAAACGCCAGCATGATGGGAAGGAGGTAAATTCGTTTCTTCTTCATATTTTTCATTCTAATTTTAATTTCCATGTTTCAAATAATGATTTCTTGCATACACATGTTAAGAACCCTGATTTCTAAAATCCTTAATTTCTAAAAATCCTACTTTAAAAATATCAAATGTATCTTAATCCATAAGCACAAATCCTCTTTTTCAATCCAATCCAACTCTTTTCCAAAAATCTTTTCAACTCATCAATATCTTTTTCAAATCTCCACATTATCTTTTTCAAAATCTAGATTTATCTTTTTCAAAAATTTTTTATATCTTTTCTAAATTTTCGAACCCACCCCCTCCCTTTAAATATGGGTTCGGCCTCCCCCCTCCATCAACAATTGCACCTAGCTCTCCTTCTATCCCTCTCCTTTCTTTTCTTTTGCTTGAGGACAAGCAAACCTCTAAGTTTGGTGTGTTTATCCGTGATCACTAAGATCATGGCTCCTAAGGGAAAACAACCCACTTCAAGAGGCAAGAAAGAGAGCATTCCAAAACCACTTTGGAATCAAGGGAAGTTCTTATCTAAAGAACATTCAGACCATTATTACAAAATAATGGGTCTAAGATCAGTGATCCCAGAAGTTAGATTCGATCTGAAAGAAGATGAATATCCGGAGATCCAGGAGCAAATTCGAATCAGGAACTGGGAGGTCCTAGCTAATCCTGAGACGAAAGTGGGAAGTGAAATTGAGGGAGCTGAGCAAAAATCTGATTCAGGCTGAAAAAGGATTGCTGATGCTGTTGGATTCTGACCTCCCTGCACTCAAAATGGATTTTCTGGAGCTACAGAACTCCAAATGGCGTGCTTCCAATTGCGTTGGAAATTAGACATCCAGGGATTTCCAGCAATATATAATAGTCTATACTTTGCTCAAGGATAGATGACGTAAATTGGCGTTCAACGCCAGCTCTCTGCCCAATTCTGGCGTCCAGCGCCAGAAACAAGTTGCAAGTTGGAGTTCAACGCCAGAAAAGGATCCAAAGCTGGCGTTGAACACCCAAAACAGCCCCAGGCACGTGAGAAGCTTTAGTCTCAGCCCCAGCACACACCAAGTGGGCCCCAGAAGTGGATTTCTGCACTATCTGTTATAGTTTACTCATTTTCTGTAAACCTAGGTTACTAGTTTAGTATTTAAACAACTTTTAGAGATTTATTTTGCATCTCATGACATTTTTAGATAAAAACTTTATACTCTTTGACGGCATGAGTCTCTAAACTCCATTGTTGGGGGTGAGGAGCTCTGCTGTGTCTCGATGAATTAATGCAAGTATTTCTATTTTCCATTCAAACATGCGTGTTCCTATCTAAGATATCCATTCGCGCCTAACTATGGAGAAGGTGATGATCAGTGACACTCATCACCTTCCTCAATCCATGAACGTGTGTCTGACAATCACTTCCGTTCTACATCAGATTGAATGAATATCTCTTAGATTCCCTAATCAGAACCTCCGTGGTATAAGCTAGAGTGATGGCGGCATTCATGAGAATCCAGAAAGTCTAAACCTTGTCTATGGTATTCTGAGTAGGATTCTGGGATTGGATGGCTGTGACGAACTTCAAACTCGCGAGTGCTGGGTATAGTGACAGACGCAAAAGGATAGTAAATCCTATTCCGGTACGACTGAGAACCTGTAGATGATTAGCCGTGCGGTGACAGCGCACTGGAAGGATGGATGGTAGCCATTGACAACGGTGATCCACCTACACACAGCTTGCTATAGGAGGACGTGCGTGCGTGAATCAGAGGATAGAGAAAAGCAGAGATTCTGAAGACAAAGCATCTCCAAAACTCCAACATATTATCCATTACTGCATAACAAGTAACCTTTAATCCATGCTCTCTTGTTTATTCGCAACTCAACTGATAAATATAATTGACTTCCTGACTAAGAATTGCAAGATAACCATAGATTGCTTCAAACCAACAATCTCCGTGGGATTCGACCCTTACTCACGTAAGGTATTACTTGGACACCCAGTGCACTTGCTGGTTAGTGGTACGAGTGTGAAAAGTGTGATTCACAATTCGTGCACCAACCATGTTCCAAATACAACTTCCAAACAAGTTTTAACATAAAAAATTTTTTCAATTTAAATTAGTAAAATTTTTCAAAAATAGGGTCTTAAAAAGAAATTTATTACTTTAACCAAGTAGTAACTAAATGCACAAAATCAAATAAATATGCAATCAAACATGCAAATGTAACAACTAACAAGGAAAATAAATCATTGGTGTTGAGATAGAAGAGTAACTAACCCATGGAGATCGGTATCGACCTCCCCACACTTAAAGATTGCACCGTCCTCGGTGCATGCTGAGATGTGCAGGTGGACGGGTTGTTCCAACTGATACTTTTCTTCAAGGATTGTGCAGATGGACTTGTTTGTCTCTCGCATGTAACGTCTTCCGGTTCTCTTCCTGGTGGCCTATCCTAAAAGAAAAAGGGAAGAAAAGTAACCCAAAAATAAAGATAGAAAATAAAAGATGGGTGTTAATGCCAGATAATAAGGGTCTCAATTGCAAGGTAGCTACAACATGCAAATAAGAAAATAATAGAAGCCATGGCATACCAGTGGTACAAAATTTGTAACAATGGGAAAGAAAGTGGGGAAGGAGAGATAATATAAATTCATGTCAATGCAAAAGTAATACAGATATAAAAGATTGGCATTGATTTAAATAATATTACTCAATAAGAATGAAACAAGTCACTAAGCACCAAGAAAATACCAGAAAAGATGTAACAGTTGAATAAGAACATTTGAACACCAATGGTAAAATAATAAATTTAAAAAAATAAAAATATGCAATGAATGAAAGTATGCAAATAAATTAAATAAAATAAAATGAAAGTGAAAAAGGATGAGAAGTTAAAAAAGATGAAGAAGAAGTAAGTAAGAGAGGAGGGGAAAAATTAGGATTGGGGAAGAAAAGATAAGATAATTGGCACTAATCTGGATAGGTTGTGCGACGCTGGCGACGCGGTCGCGTGGGTGACGCGGTCGCGTGGTGCGCGATAAGGTTGGGTGACGCGGACGCGTGGGACACAAGTAACAAACCCCTAAATAAATTGATAACCGAAGTATTCAAACCTCGGGTCGTCTTCTCAAGGAACTGCAGGGAAGTATGTTCTTATTATTGGCTATGGAGATTGTAAATTAGGGTTTTGAGAATGAGGAGCAAGTAATTTAAGTGGCAATTAAAGTAAATGAAGAACAAGTAATTTAAATAGCAAGTGAAATAAATAAATGACTGTAAATAAACTTTTGGCAAGGTATGAGAAATTAGAGGTCCTATCCTGACTATCCTTATCAATGATGATAATAATTGAATCTTCCCTGAATGGATGCATTCTCTCACTTCATAACCTCTGGTCTATGCCTTCTGGACTTGGATTTGGGCCAAAAAGGGCTTCAGCAATCGCTGGGAGCGTTTTCTGTAATTTCTGGTGCGTGGCCTCTGTCACGCGTCCGCGTGGGTCACGCGGTCGCGTCATTCGGAGCTTTTCTTGTCACGCGGTCGCATCAGTCATGTGGCCGCATCATATGTGTTTTGCTTAAGGCGCGCGGTCGCGTTAGTCATGCGGCCGCGTCGCTGTTGATTCGCGCTTGGCATGCGTCCGCGTCGCCCATGCGATCGCGTGGATGCCAGTTTCTTTAGAAACTCCGTTTTGTTCTTTCCTTCCATTTTTGTATGTTTTCTTTCTATCCTTTAAGTCATTCCTGCCTTAGAAGATTTGAAACTACTCAACACACTAGTCACGACATCGAATGGAATTAAAGGTAATTAAAATAATTAGTTTTAAAGCATAGGAAACATGTTTTTCACATACATCACATAATGAGGAAGGGAAAGTAAAACTGTGCAATTAATATGAATAAGTGGGTGAAGGATTGATAAAATCCATTCAATTGAGCACAAGATAAACCATAAAATAGTGGTTTATCACCATTCCTGGGATCCGAAAAGTCTAAACCTTATCTGTGGTATTCCGAGTAGGATCCGGGAAGGAATGACTGTGACGAGCTTCAAACTTGCGAATGTTGGGCGCAAGTGACAGTGTGCAAAAGGATCAATGGATTCTATTCCGATGCTAGCGGGAACCGACAAATGATTAGCCATGCGGTAGTTGTACCTGGTATTTTTCATCCGAGACGAGAAATCCGACAGTTGATTAGCCGTGTAGAAACCGTAGATGACCATTTTCACTGAAAGGATCTTACAGCTTGCCATGGAAGGAGGTAACGCATGGTTGGAAGAAGGCAATAGGAAAGCAGAGGTTCAGAAGCAACAAAGCATCTCCATACGCTTATGTTAAATTTCCACCAATGAATTACATAAGTAACTTTATCTTATTTTATGTTTTATTTATATTCTAATTATCAAAACCTCATAATCAATTGAATCTGCCTGACTGAGATTTACAAGATGACCATAGCTTGCTTCAAGCCGACAATCTCCGTGGGATCGACCCTTACTCACGTAAGGTATTACTTGGACGACCCAGTGCACTTGCTGGTCAGTTACGTGGAGTTATGAAGAAGTGTTGAGATCACGATTTCGTGTACCAAGTTTTTGGCGCCGTTGCCGGGGATTGTTCGAGTTTGGACAACTGACGGTTCATCTTGTTGCTTAGATTAGGTAATTTTATTTTATGTTTAAGCTTTTTATTTTAATTTTCAAAAAAAAAAATTTGTTCTTCAGAATTTTTAAGAATGAATTCTAGATTATCATGAGATATATTGAAGCTTGGCTGGCTGAGAAGCCATGTATAATCTTTTGGAATGAGGCTTCCACTTCTCATTGACATGCTTGTATGTTTTATGCTAAAGCTTGGCTGGCCATTTGGCCATGTCTAATCTTTTGGACCGAAACTTTAGACTAACATTGCATGATTCCTGGGATTCTTATTAAAAATTTTGTATCCCTTTACTTTATTTTTCCAAAATAATTTTCGAAAAATACAAAAAAATTTAATAAACCATAAAACCATTAATATTTTGTGTTTCTTGTTTGAGTCTTGTGTCAAGTTTTAAGTTTGGTGTCAATTGCATATCTTTATTTTTCTTTAAATTTTTGAAAATTCATCACGTGTTCTTCTTTGATCTTCAAATTGTTCTTGATGATTTTCCTTGTTTGATCTTTGATTTTTCTTATTTTGTGTATTTTCTTGTTTTTCTTGTGCTTTTTCGAATTATTAGTGTCTAAACATTAAAATTTTTAAGTTTGGTGTCTTGCATGTTTTTCTTTTCTTAAAAATTTTCAAAAATATGTTCTTGGTGTTCATCTTGACATTCAAAGTGTTCTTGGTGTTCATCTTGACATTCAAAGTGTTCTTGCATGCATTACATGTAGGGGTGGAAATAGGTCAGGCCAGGTCAGGCTTTGCTCTTAACAGACCTGGCCTGTCATACAGTTGATTGGCCTGAGCCTGGCCTACAGCCTGTTATAGGCTCTTTATAAAGTACTAGGCCTGGCCTGTTATTCAGCCTGGCCTGGCCTGAAGCCTGTTAAAAGGCCTGATAATTTTTTTTTACAAAAATAAAAATATTATTTAAAAAAATTATTTTTTAATAAAAATA
>NC_029790.2:20498191-20558023 GCF_000816755.2 Arachis ipaensis | reverse complement strand
TAATAAATAATTATTTATATATTTAATTATATTTTAACAGGCCCAGGCAGGCCTGACAGGCCTATAAGGCTAATTAGTGAGTTTGAGCCTGGCCTATTAATGTATTAAGGCTTTTAAAAGAGCCTGGACCTGTACCTATTTATAACAGGCTGGGCCAGGCCAGGCCAAACACAGGCCAGGCTGCAGGTCCCTGGCAGGCCGCCTGGCCTTTTTCCACCCCTAATTACATGTTTTGATCTTAAATTTTTATGTTTTGTTTCATTTTGGTGTTTTTCTCTTTCTTCATTAATTCAAAAAATCTAAAAAATATCTTTCCCTTATTTTACTCATAATTTTCGAAATTTTGAATTGATTTGGTCAAAAATTTTTAAAATTTAGTTGTTTCATGTTAGTCAAGTCAAAATTTCAATTTAAAAAAGTTATCTTTTCAAATATTTTTCAAAAATCAAATCTTTTTCATTTTTCTTTCATAATTTTCGAATTTATTACTAACATTTTTCAATCCTTAAATTCTAGAATCATACCTTTTAGTTTCTTGTTAGTCAAGTAATCAACTTTAATTTTCAAAATCAAATCTTTTTCAAAATAGATTTCAATCATATCTTTTTCAAAACTTAATTTCAAATCTTTTTCCAACTTCTTATCTTTTCAAAATTGATTTTCAAATCTTTTTCAATTAACTACTTGACCTTTTGATTGTTTTACTATTTCTTATCTTTTTCAAAATCACCTAACTACTTTTCTCTCTCCAATTTTCGAAAATAACTAACCTCTTTTTCAAAATTCTTTTTAATTAACTAATTGTTTAAAATTTCAATTTTATTTTATTTTCCTTCTTAAATTTCGAATTCTAACTAATAATTAAAATAAAAACAAAAATATTTTTCTTTTATTTTAACTAATATTCGAATACTCCCTCTCTCTCATCTGCTTCTATTTATTTTATTTATTTACTAACACTTCTCTTCTTCTTATAATTCGAATCATCTCCGTCTCTCTGTGTTCGAATTCTTCTTCTCCCTTCTTCATTCTATTTCTTCTATTCTTCTACTCACATAAAGGAATCTCTATACTGTGACATAGAGGATTCCTATTCTTTTCTGTTATCTTCTTTTTCATATGAGCAGGAGCAAGGATAATAACATTCTTGTTGAAGCTGATCCTGAACCTAAAAGGACTCTGAAGAGGAAACTAAGAGAAGCTAAAGCACAACACTCTGGAGAGGACCTAACAGAAATTTTCGAAAAAGAAGAAGACATGGCAGCCGAAAATAACAACAATGGTGGAGATGCAAGGAAGATGCTTAGTGACTTTACTGCACCCACTTCTGACTTCTATGGAAGAAGCATCTCAATTCCTGCAATTGGAGCAAACAACTTTGAGCTTAAACCTCAATTAGTTTCTCTAATGCAGCAGAATTGCAAGTTTCATGGACTTCCATTGGAAGATCCTCATTAGTTTTTAGCTGAATTCTTGCAAATCTGTGACACTATTAAGTCCAATGGGGTTAATCCTGAGGTCTACAGACTTATGCTTTTCCCCTTTGCTGTAAGAGACAGAGCTAGGACATGGTTGGACTCATAACCTAAAGAAAGCCTGAACTCTTGGAAAAAGTTGGTCAATGCTTTCTTGGCCAAATTCTTTCCACCTCAAAAGTTGAGCAAGCTTATAGTAGAAGTCCAAACCTTCAGACAGAAGGAAGGTGAATCCCTCTATGAAGCTTGGAAAAGATACAAGCAATTGATTAGAAGGTGTCCTTCTGACATGCTTTCAGAATAGAGCATCTTATGTATATTCTATGATGGTCTGTCTGAATTGTCCAAGATGTCATTAGATCACTCTGCTGGTGGATCTCTTCGTCTGAAGAAGACGCCTGCAGAAGCCCATGAACTCATTAAAATGGTTGCAAATAACCAGTTCATGTACACTTCTGAAAAAAATCCTGTGAATAATGGGACAACTTAGAAGAAAGGAGTTCTTGAGATTGATACTCTGAATGTAATATTGGCTCAGAATAAAATATTGACTCAGTAAGTCAATATGATTTCTCAGAGTCTGACTGGAATGCAAGCTGCATCCGGTAGTACTAAAGAAGCTTCCTCTGAAGAAGACGCTTATGACCCTGAGAATCCTGCAATGGAAGAGGTGAATTACATGGGAGAATCCTATGGAAACACCTATAATCCTTCATGGAGGAATCATCCAAATTTCTCATGGAAGGATCAACAGAAGACCAACCAAGGCTTCAATAATAATGGTAGGAGAAATAGGTTTGGCAATAGCAAGCCTTTTCCATCATCTTTTGAGCAACAGATAGAGAATTCTAAGCAGAGCCACTCTAACTTAGCAACCATAGTCTCTGATCTATCTAAGACTACTCTCAATTTCATAACTGAAACAAGGTCTTCCATTAGAAATTTGGAGGCACAAGTAGGTCAACTGAGTAAAAGAGTGGCCGAAACTCCTCCAAGTACTCTCCCAAGCAATACAGAAGAAAATCCAAAGAGAGAATTCAAGGCCATCAATATACTCAACATGGCCGAACCTAGGGAGGAAGAAAAGGCAGTGATTTCCAGTGAGGAAGACTTCAATGGACGTCCACTGGCCACTGAAGAGTTCCCCAATGAGGAACCAAAGGAATCTGAGGCTCATACAGAGACCATAGAGATTCCACTGAACTTACTGTTGCCATTCATGAGCTCTGATGAGTATTCTTCCTCTGAAGAGGATGAAGATATTACTGAAGAGCAAGTTGCTCAGTATCTAGGAGCAATCATGAAGCTGAATGCTAAGTTATTTAGTAATGAGGGGATGAACCTCCATTGCTTATCAATGAACTGAATACCTTAGTTCAACAGAAATTACCTCAGAAGAAATCGGATCCCGAAAAGTTCTTAATACCCTGCATCATAGGCACTATGATCTTTAAGAAGGCTCTGTGTGACCTTGGTTCAAGTATAAACCTCATGCCACTCTCTGTAATGGAGAAACTAGGGATCTTTGAGGTACAAGCTACAAGAAACTCACTAGAGATGGCAAACAATTCAAGAAAACAGGCTTATGGACTTGTAGAGGATGTCTTAGTGAAGGTTGAAGGCTATTACATCCATGCTGACTTCATAATCCTAGACATTGGGAAGGATGAAGATGAATCCATCATCCTTGGAAGACCCTTCCTAGCCACAGCAAGAGCTATGATTGATGTGGACAGAGGAGAGTTAGTCTTTCAATTGAATGAGGACTACCTTGTGTTTAAGGCTCAAGGATCTTCTTCTGTAACCATGGAGAGGAAGCATGAAAGGCTTCTCTCAGTACAGAGTCAAAGAGAGCCCCCACACTCAACTTCTAAGTTTGGTGTTGGGAGGCCAACATCAAGCTCCGAGTCTCTGTGAAGCTCTCTAAGAGCTCATTGTCAAGCTATTGACACTAAAGAAGCGCTTGTTGGGAGGCAACCCAATGTTAATTAATTATATTTATTTATTTTCCATTGTTATTTTATGTTTTCTTTAGGTTGATGATCATGTGAAGCCATAAAAAGAACTGAAAAATAAAAAATAAAATGAAAAACAGCATCAAAAACAACACACCCTGGAAGACAGGCTTATTGGCGTTTAAACGCCAGTAAGGATAGAAGAATGGGTGTTTAACGCCCAGCCTGGCAGTATTCTAGGCGTTAAACGCCAGAAAGGGCTGTCTGGCGTTTGGCTGGCATTAAACGCCAAAAATGGGCAGCAGATTGGCGTTTAACGCAAGGAAGGGTAGCAGAGCTGGCGTTTAATGCCAGGGAAGGTAGCAGAGCTAGCGTTAAATGCCAGAATTGGCACACAATGGGCGTCTGAACGCTAGAATGGTGCAGGGAGCAGAATTCCTTGACACCTCAGGATCTGTGAACTCCATAGGATCCCCACCTACCCCACCTATTCACACATTTCCATAATACTCTTCCCCAAATACCCTTGACCAATCCCATCAATAACTCTTCCCCAAATACCCTTCACCTATCAAATTCCCCCTCTCTCTTACCCTATAAATACCCCTCCTCATTGCCTTCAGTTTCACACATCATACACACTACTACCCCCTTGGCCGAAACCACCACTACCCTCTATCTCCTCCATTCCTTCTTCTTCTACTCCTTTCTTTCTTCTTTTGCTCGAGGACGAGCAAAAATTCTAAGTTTGGTGTGGGAAAAGCTAAGCTTTTTTTTGTTTTTCCATAACCATCAATGGCACCTAAGGCCGGAGAAACCTCTAGAAAGAGGAAAGGGAAGGCAATTGCTTCCACATCCGAGTCATGGGAGATGGAGAGATTCATCTCAAAGGTCCATCAAGACCACTTCTATGAAGTTATGGCCAAGAAAAAGGTGATCCCCGAGGTCCCCTTCAAGTTCAAAAAGAGTGAATATTCGGAGATCCGATATGAAATTTAAAGAAGAGGTTGGAAAACTCTCACCAACCCCATTCAATAAGTCAGAATCTTAATGGTTCAAGAGTTCTATGCCAATGCATGGATCACTAAGAACCATGATCAAAGTATGAACCCGAACCCAAAGAATTGGCTCACAATGGTTCGGGGAAATTACTTGGATTTCAGTCCGGAAAATGTGAGGTTGGCATTCAACTTGCCAATGATGCAAGGAGATCCTCACCCTTTCACTAGAAGGGTCAACTTTGATCAAAGGTTGGACCAAGTCCTTAGGGACATCTGTGTGGAAGGAGCTCAATGGAAGAGAGACTCAAGAGGCAAGCCGGTTCAACTAAGAAGGCTTGACCTCAAGCCCGTGGCTAGGGGATGGTTGGAGTTCATCCAACGCTCTATCATTCCTACTAGCAACCGGTCTGAAGTTACAATAGACCGGACTATCATGATCCATAGCATCATGATTGGAGAGGAAGTAGAAGTTCATGAGATCATATCCCTAGAACTCTACAAGGTGGCGGACAAGACCTCTACTCTGGCAAGGTTAGCCTTCCCTCATCTCATTTGTACTTTATGCAATTAAGCTGGAATTGCCATAGAGGGAGACATCCTCATTGAAGGAGATAAGCCCATCACTAAGAAGAGGATGGAGCAAACAAGAGATCCCACTCATGGACCTCAACAAGGGCATGAGAAAATTCCTCATCAATAAATCCCTGAGATTCCTCAAGAAATGCACTTTCCTCTACAAAATTATTGGGAGCAAATTAACACCTCCCTAGGAGAACTGAGTTCTAACATGGGACAACTAAGGATGGAGCACCAAGAGCATTTCATCCTCCTCTATGAAATTAGAGAAGACCAAAGAGCCATGAGGGAGGAGCAACAAAGGCAAGGAAGAGACATAGAGGAGCTCAAGCACTCCATGAGATCTTCAAGAGGAAGAACTAGCCGCCATCACTAAGGTGGACCCGTTCTTTAATTTCCTTGTTTTTATTTTTCTATTTTTTGAAAATTATGCTTTATGTTTTGTCTATGTTTGTGTCTTTATTACATGATCATTAGTGTCTAGTGTCTATGTCTTAAAGCTATGAATGTCCTATGAATCCTTCACCTTTCTTAAATGAAAAATGTTTTTAATTGCAAAAGAACAAGAGGTACATGGACTTCAAATTCTATCTTGAAATTAGTTTAATTATTTTGATGTGGTGGTAATACTTTTTGTTTTCTGAATGAATGCTTGAACAGTGCATATTTTTTAATTTGTTGTTTATGAATGTTAAAATTGTTGGCTCTTAAAAGAATAAAAAAAGAGGAGAAATGTTATTTGATAATTTGAAAAATCATAAAATTGATTCTTGAAGTAAGAAAAAGTAGCGAACACAAAGCTTGCGAAAAAAAAAAGGCGAAAAAAATAAAGAAAAAAAAGAGAGAAAAAGAAAAAGCAAGCAGAAAAAGCCAGTAACCCTTTAAACCAAAAGGCAATGGTAGAAAAAGGATCAAAGGCTTTGAGCATTAATGGATAGGAGGGCCCACAGGAATAAAATCCTGGCCTAAGCGGCTAAATCAAGCTGTCCCTAACCATGTGCTTGTGGCGTGAAGGTGCAAGTGAAAAACTTGAGACTGAGCGGTTAAAGTCGTGGTCCAAAGCAAAAAGAGTGTGCTTAAGAGCTCTGGGCACCTCTAACTGGGGACTCTAGCAAAGCTGAGTCACAATCTGAAAAGGTTCATCCAGTTATGTGTCTGTGGCATTTATGTATCCGGTGGTAATACTGGAAAACAAAATGTTTAGGGTCACGGCCAAGACTCATAAAGTAGCTGTGTTCAAGAATCAACATACTGAACTAGGAGAATCAATAACACTATCTGAATTCTGAGTTCCTATAGATGCCAATCATTCTGAACTTCAAAGGATAAAGTGAGATGCCAAAACTATACAGAAGCAAAAAGGCTACAAGTCCCGCTCATCTAATTGAAGCTAATCTTCATTGATAAGTTTGGAATTCATTGTATATTCTCTTCTTTTTATCTTATTTTATTTTCAGTTGCTTGGGGACAAGCAACAATTTAAGTTTGGTGTTGTGATAAGCGGATAATTTATACCCTTTTTGGCATTATTTTTACATAGTTTTTAGTATGATTTAGCTACTTTTTATTATATTTTTATTAGTTTTATTTAAAAATCACATTTCTAGACTTTACTATGAGTTTTTGTGTTTTTCTATAATTTTAGGTATTTTCTGGCTGAAATTGAGGGACCTGAGCAAAAATCTGATTCAGCGGCTGAAAAAGGACTGCAGATGCCGTTGGATTTTGACCCTTCTACACTCGAAGTAGATTTTATGGAGCTATAGAAACCCAATTGGCGCGGTCTCAATTGATTTGCAAAGTAGACATCCTGGGCTTTCCAGCAATATATAATAGTCCATATTTTTCCCGAGATTTGATGGTCCAAACTGGCATTCAAAGACAGCCTAAAACATCTTGGCGTAAAACGCCCAAACTGGCACCAGAATTGGAGTTAAACGCCCAAACTGGCACCAAAGCTGGCGTTTAACTCCAGGAACAGCTTATGCACGAAATCGCTTTAATGCTCAGCCCAGGAACACACCAAGTGGGCCCCTGAAGTAGATTTCTGCACTATCTGCACTTAGTTACTCATTTTCTGTAATCCCTAGTAACTAGTTTAGTATAAATAGCACTTTTTACTATTGTATTCGCATCGAGACTTTTACCATCTTATGCTATTGTACACGTTTGGAGGCTGGCCTCACGGCAATGCCTAGACCTTTTTCACTTATGTATTTTCAACGGTGGAGTTTCTACACCCCATAGATTAAGGTGTGGAGCTCTGCTGTTCTTCATGCATTAATGCAATTACTACTATTTTCTATTCAATTCACGCCTACTTCTTCTCCAAGATATACTCTTGTACTTAATTCAGTTAAGTTAGAATGAAGGGGTGACCCGTGACAATCACCCAATCTTTGTTACTCGCTTAGCCAAGATCGTGTGCCTAACAACCACCAGCGGTCTACATAATGTTCAACGTAGTCATTGGACGACAGCCGGAGTATAATCTCTTGGGTATCTAATACACGGACCGAGTCTGTGAGATTAGTATCTTCGTGGTATAGGCTAGAATTATTGATAGCCATTCCTGGGATCCGAAAAGTCTAAACCTTGTCTGTGGTATTCCGTGTAGAATCTGGGAAGGAATGACTGTGACGAGCTTCAAACCTGCGAATGTTGGGCGCAAGTGACAGTGTGCAAAAAGATCAATGGATTCTATTCCGACACTAGTGAGAACCGACAGATGATTAACCATGCGGTAGCTGTACCTGATATTTTTCATCCGAGACGAAAAATCCGACAGTTGATTAGCCGTGCAGAAACCGTAGAGGACCATTTTCACTGAGAGGATCTTACAGCTTGCCATGGAAGGAGGTAACGCATGGTTGGAAGAAGGCAATAGGAAAGCAGAGGTTCAAAAGCAAGAAAGCATCTCCATACGCTTATCTGAAATTCCCACCAATGAATTACATAAGTAACTTTATCTTATTTTATGTTTTATTTATATTCTAATTATCAAAACCTCATAATCAATTGAATCTGTCTGACTGAGATTTACAAGATGACCATAGCTTGCTTCAAGCCGACAATCTCCGTGGGATCGACCCTTACTCACGTAAGGTATTACTTGGACGACCCAGTGCACTTGCTGGTCAGTTACGCGGAGTTGTGAAAAAGTGTTGAGATCACGATTTCGTGTACCATACGCATCGCTGGTCATTTTCCTGGTCACGCGTATGCGCATCCATGCGTACGCATCGCTTGCCTGATGCGCTGGTCATGCGTACGCTTCGTCCATGCGTGTGCGTCGCTACCAAATTCTGAAAAACTTGATTTCTTGTGTTCCTTCCCCCTTTGCATGCTTCTTTTCCATCCTCTGAGCCATTCCTGCCCTAGAAAATCTGAAATCACTTAACACACATATAACGGCATCAAATGTTAGTAAGAGATGATTAAAAATTAGTAAATTTAAGGCCAAAGAAGTATGTTTTCAATCATAGCACAAAATCAGGAAGGAAAATGTAAAACATGCGAATTATATGCATAAGTGTGAGAATAATTGATAAAATCTGCTCAATTCAATACAAAATAAACTGTAAAATAGCGGTTTATCAGGCGGTCTAACTACCATGGAGAACTTGATGGCTGTCTTCCTCATTGAGGACGAAGACGAGGAGCAGCCCCAAGCCAAGAAGGCTGTTGACTCGGGCGCCGTCTTAGGGGCCGAGGCCGGAGCATCCCATGAGGTGGCTGGGGTGTGACCCAAAGATGATGTCCATGAAATTATGCCCTCGTCGCCTTAGAAGAAGAGGAAGATCATGCCCGGAGAGAAGGGGAAAGGAACCATTGTTCCCTCCATAATGGAGAAGGCCTTCAATGCCCCTGTCTTTATTTTTGCCGAATGTGACCTGGCAGCTCAAGCGAACTAGATTTATCACTCCCTGCTTCGTTTGGCCGCCATGGTACGCAAGACTGAGAATCTTCTAGGACAATCTTGTGTCTTGGTCGGCAGGCTTCGCCAGGCCCAGGGAGATATAGTGACAGCCCGTCAAGAGAAGGAGTCGGCTGAGGAGGCCAGTGTTAAGGCAGAGAAGTCGGTTCAGGAGGCTGTGGGTGAGGTTCAACGCCTTAAGGATTTGGAGATGCTGCTAAGGTCTATGGTCGTGAGCGGAGGGTCGGGCAGCAGAGGCCAAGAAGAAGATGAAGGCTGTCAAGGCCTTGGCAAATACTCTGAGGAAGAGGAACAAAGAGGTCATCCGAAATGCGAAGGAGGCCATCTCTACCATAGAGGAATCCCTGAAGTCGCAGATAGCTCTTCTGGCCCCCGACTTTGATGTTTCCAGGATTGGCACTTTCAAGACACTTCGTGATGGCCAGATTGTGGACCTCAACGTTGAGAAGAGGACGTAGCAGCTTCCTTTCTCTTTGTTTTTTTCTTTCATTTTCTATATATTGAACTTTTTGTACTTTGTATTTATGCCCGAGGGGCCGACTTGTCTTGAGACCATTTTGTTTGGTACCCTTTTGTAAATGCCACTTTTTTGTTGGATATCTGCCTGGGTGGTTTTGTAACAACCTAATTTTTGGATGCATGAGACTTTTTCTGAAGAAATAGAGTTCTCCAAAAGATCAGTAAAGGAAGCACCTCTACTGTATCATCAAGCACCTCGATCTATATCATCATTATGTCATCATTAAGCAATAACCTCTTCTGAGTTAAGCTCGACGACATAATCACGAAGAACCTAGTTTTTAAGTCGTGTTGTTTAGGAGATTTAGATTCTGGTATCCTTAATTAGTCTCAGTTTGATTAGTCAAACTCGATTCATGAGAGAAGAGAAATAGTAATATAATATCATTATCATATTAATATTAGAGCTGCTGGAATAGTATTATAATATTATTTGATCTGTTTTAGTGAAAACAGGAGATCGATTTAACTGGATTCACAGTCTTCTGGTGCAGGTTAACACCAGCACTCTTTGATGACTTTAGCAATGCTAATGTCTCATCATGTACCTTCTATTATCATGTTAATCATGTTATTAGTGTCATTTATACTAGTAGCTCAGATATTAATCTCTAGAACTGTTGTTAAGTGTGTGTTCTAATACATCTAGTTTCAGTAATTATACACCTGAGATATTTTAATATTATTTTAACCATCTCCCAAGCCATCCAATTACGTCTCTCCTCTCACCCCCAAGACACTCCAAGCTGCTCATTTTCATCTTGAATGGCCGAAAATAAGAGAGAAAGAAAAGAGAGAAAACTTTGAACATATAGAACTTCGAATCTTGATTTCTTCCAAACCAAAACTCCAATCAAAATTCCAAATCAATCAAAGTGATCCTCTATTCTCCCTCTTCAAATCCATAGCATTTTTCATGGATCAAAATCAGGTATGGTGGCTGCTCCCTCTCCAAGACAAATTTGGCCATGAGTACTAAGCCTAAACTAGTCTTTTCTTGATATTTCTTCTTAGATCTCTTGTCTAGTTGACTTGTGAGCCAAAGATCTTTCATTTTCAGAAAGTTTAGGGTGAGGAATCCCCTCCTAACATGTTGATTAAGGTTCAGTCAGTTGAGGTTTTAAGAATTTAAAGTTGGTGTTGATGTGATTTAGGAGAAAAAAGTGCTCTATGAACACTTTGAAGGATAACTGAATTTGAGTCAGGAAATCAAGGTAGGGTTTGGTAAAATTAATCTTAATTAATTATGTTTGAGTTGTGTGATTACGATATGATTTTTTTATGCTTGAAATTGATTGTTTATATGAGTGATTCTTGGTGAAAATTTGGTGAAAATTTGATGAAATTTGATGAAATTTAATTTAAGAAGTTCATGTTCTTGGTAACTGGAAAATTCGAACCCTAACCCTCAAATTAGGGTTGAAATTTTATTGTAATCAAGTATAAATTAAGGGGTTTTTGTGGCTTCTAATTTATTATGAATTATGGTAAAAATCGGTTATCGAAAAGATTGAAAAACGGGTAAGAACAAAGAAAGAATATGAAGAATTTACGAAGAACACAAATAACACTTTGAGTATGATGAAGAACAATAATGAATACCTTTTTGAAGCTCATGACCTGCGTAAGGTTAGACATGAATCATGACATGACATACCAAAAAATTAGGTTGTTACAGGTTTTATGGCTTCCGGGTTGATCAGGCCCGTTGCGTCGCTTTACTACTTAATTATATAAAAACATTTTTTAAAGCATAGAAGACTGGCGTCTATCAATATGGGTTTCAGTACTTGGAAAAACTAAAAGGGAATTACTTTATTACTTAGGCCTCGTTAAAACCTTCCTTTTTTGGACCAGGAGGTTCCAATGTTGTTTAAAAAACGTAAAGTTCAAAAATAGAGGATCAACCTTTCATAATTTGGACTTCTTACTAGTAGAACCTTTTGAGGTTGATGATGTTCCAAGTCCTAGGAATGGTTGGATTGTCAAGTCGTTCCAACCGATATGCTCCCTTGCTATATGCTTCTTGGATACGGTAAGGTCCCTTCCACTTTGCCGCTAACTTGCCTTCTCCGGGATTTCGGGTTCCAATGTTGTTTCATCGTAGGACCAAATCTCCCACCTCAAAGGCCCTTTTGATGACCCCCTAGTTATACCTGAGGGCTAGCCGTTGCTTAAGGGCTGTTTCCCTTAGATGGGCTAGGGTTTGGACCTTGTCCAACAGGTCTAACTCCACTTCTCGGTCAATTGTTCCGAGGAGGAATATGCGATTGGGCTCCCCAATCTCTACTGGGATCACGATCTTCGTGCTATAAGTTAGGCAGAAAGGAGTTTTCCCTGTTGCCGACCGCGGAGAGGTGCGGTAGGACCAGAGGACTGAGCCGAATTCTTGCGCCCAATCACCCTTCTTTTGTTCCAGCCTCTTCTTGATACCTTTTAGGATTACCTTGTTGGCGGCCTCTACCTGGCCATTGTCTTGAGGGTGTTCAACGGAGGAAAAGCGATGCCAAATTCCCAATCCTTCGAGAAGACTCCAAAATTTTTTGTCAGTGAACTGGGTACCATTGTCGGAGATGACGTCTTTCGGGATATCGAAATGGTTGACACTTGCTTCCTAAAGAACTTTCCACACCTGGCTACTATTATTGTAGCTAGGGCCTCTACCTCGATCCACTTGGTGAAGTAATCTATAGCCAGTATGAGATATTTGAGCTGACTTGACACGGTTGGGAAGGGTCTCATGAGGTCAGTCCACCACGTGGCAAAAGGTCGGGAGGCCGTGATGAGTGAGATCTCCTCTGCCAGGGCCTTATGAAAATCGCCATTCTCCTGACACTTAACACACGATCTAACAAGCTTCATTGCCTCTTGGGTTATTGTGGGCCAATAGTACCCGGTCCTTATGAATTTTTGAGCTAGCGCCTTCCCTCCATGTAATGGCCACAGCATCCCTCGTGAATTTTCCTCAGCACATAGTCCATCTTTTCGGGACATAGAAATTTTAGGAGGGGCTGGGAAGCTCCCCTTTGATATAGGGTCCCCTGATTATCGTGTATTTGACGGCCTCTTTTTTTACCCATTTCTGTTCCGACGCATCATCGGGAAGCTTTCCTTCCTCCAAGTATTGTCGGATGGGCGTGGTCCAGTCAGCATCCTTAGCTATGCCCACCACCAAGGTTACCGACAGTTCTTTGACTACCTCATGAATGAGGGAGTGATTTTCTCCCGAGGTATTGGTGTTGGTCAACTCTGATAGCAGATCTGGCCTAGCATTTCTTTCCCGGGGGTATAGATATAATGGCTCTCCGACTTGTGGTTTTGACAACAACGGTGGTTTTGACAAGAGTTTCTTGAAGTGTTGGAAAGCGGTTTTGCACTCCTCCGTCCATTGGAAAGTGACCCCTTTTTCATCAAGTTGAAAAAGAGGAGAGCCCTTTCTGCCGAGGCCCCGAGAAATTGTGAAAGGGCCGTGAGTCTCCCTGATAGTTTTGGATGTCTTTGATGGACCCTGGGCTAGCCATGTGGATGATTGTGTCACATTTCTCCGGGTTGGCTTTGACACCTCGCTGGATTAGCATAAACCCAAGGAACTTAGCCACTTCCATCGCAAAGGCACATTTTGCCAGGTTTAAGTGCATCTTGTGTTCATGGAGGGATTCGAAGATCTAACGGAGGTCATCTAGCAGCATTTCCGAATCGGCGGTTTTGACCAGCATGTCATCCACATATACTTCTATCATTTTGCAGATGATTTTGGTCATCAACCGTTGGTACATGGCCCCGACATTTTTTAGACCAAAGGGCATGACTGTATAGCAGTAAATGCTGTTCGGGATAATGAATGCCATTTTTTCCTCGTCTGGTGGATGCATTTGTATTTGGTTGTACCTAGAATACGCATCCATGAAGCTCAAGTACTTATACCTGGATGAGGAGTCGACAAGGCTGTCGATGTTGGGCAGCGGGAAGTAGTTCTTGGGACAAGCCTTGTTTAGATCTGAGTAGTCGATGCACATCCTCCACTTGCCGTTGGGCTTCCGGTCCATAACCACATTCGACAGCCAAGTGGAGTATGTGAGCTCTCGAAAGAAGCCGGCTTATAGGAGGCTGGTTGTTTGCCTTTTCATTTTAGCCACTCTATCTGCCGACATCTTGTGCCGCTTCTGTGCTACTTGTTTTGCATCCACCTTCACGGCCAGTTGGTGAGACATGAAACTGGGGTCTAGACCAGGTATGATTGCCAGTGTCCATGCAAAAGGATCCCCGTTCTCTTTTAGGAGGGATGCCAATGGAGCCTTTAATTCGTACGGGAGGTTGCGATTGACGAAAGTGTATTGGTCCTCCATTTCCCCGACTTGTACCTTTTCAAAGTTGATGTGTGAGCATCATTAGTATCTTTTCTATATGATTTATATGGGATTCTATTGATTTATTAGAGAATTTTAGTGGATTATGCCCCCATTGGATGCTACTTTGATTTTTTGTGGCTTTTGACTGATTTCTAGTAGCATTCGGATGAAGAACTGGTAAAAAGGGCATGGAAAAGTAAAGGAGCCTCATGCGTACGCATCATGCATGCGTACGCATCACTGGAGTAGCAAGGGAAGTCATGCATACACATGAGCCATGCATACACATGACTGCAGGAGCTTAAACGAGGCAGTTCTCCTCTGGACAGGTAGCGCTAAACGCCATGACTTAGGGTTTAGCGCAGAAAGCTTTGTAATTCGTGCCAAGCTCCTGGATAGCTGGTGCTAAGCATTCAGTCACCGTTGTTTAACACCGAGACCCTTTTGTTGTGTGCAAGCCATTCTATTTGGTTGGCGCTAAACACTTAGTCACCGACATTTAACGCTGGAAGCGTGTTTTACAATGGGGACCACACATTTGCAAGGAATCAATGGAAGGCTTAATGATTTAATTTCAAATCAAATAATAATTAGAAAAGATTTGTGAGGGTTTTATTTAAGTTTCAAATTAATTTTAATTAGGACTATAAATAGGATTGAGATTCCCCCTGGCGGAGGAGCTCTCTTCTCCTAATTTTAATTCCACACTTTTACACTTTTCTCTGCTAGGCTTTTCTACACACCATGAGCAACTAAACCTCCATTGTTAAGGTTAGGAGCTCTGTTTACTTTGATGGATTGATAATTATATCTTCTTCTACTCTTGATTAATCCACTGATTATTGTTTAAGAATTGGTTTCATTCTTTATCCTATGGATTAGTGAGTATTGGAAAATAACTCCAATCTAACTTGAATTCTATTGAATCTTGGAAAAGGTATATCATTAGAATTATAGCTTGAAACCAATTTCTAAAAAATTCTTAATTATATGGGTTTAATGTGGTACGTGACATATAATAGCATCATTCTTGGGTTCTTAGGGTTTGTGTGGCTTATAAATAAGAAATTGGACTTAACTGTCTAATACAATTGATTGATCAAGGGTTGACGGTTGAATGGATTAGAGGAGATTGGATTGCCTAGGAATAGGAATTCAAGCACTTAGAGTTTGTTATAAACTTAATCATTGCATGATCAAGGTAGTTGACATTGAGTATTAATCCGGACATCTAAACATCTCCAAAGCCTTAACTTTATTCTCATACCTTTTTCTCAACCATTCACTATTTACTTTTCTTAGTTTATTGCTTTTTATGCTATTTGATCTTCAAAACTCTCATTTCAATTTTTCTAACTAGAATGGTTAATCAACCATTGCTTGCTTAGTCTGTTAATCCTCGTGGGATCGACACTCACTCACCATGAGGTTATTACTTGGTACGACCTGGTGCACTTGCCGGTAAGATATCGATTAGAAATTTTGTATCAAGTTTTTGGCGCCGTTACCAGGGATTAACTGTAACTAACAACTACCAGTTGATTAGTTGCCTAGATTAGACTTTATCTTTGTTTTGCTTTCTT
This sequence comes from Arachis ipaensis, assembly GCF_000816755.2. Taxonomy (NCBI): domain Eukaryota; kingdom Viridiplantae; phylum Streptophyta; class Magnoliopsida; order Fabales; family Fabaceae; genus Arachis; species Arachis ipaensis. The sequence goes on along the minus strand of NC_029790.2, from coordinate 20,542,628 downwards.
TAGCTGCTATCTGTTATTTTTATTTCTATTCTTCTTAGATTTTCATTTCTTTTTAGTTTTATATTTCTTCTTAATTTTTGCCCTTTTAGTCCTTATTTATTTTAGTTCTTTCTCTTTTATTTTTATGTGCTTCATTGGGATTCTCTTCAGTGTGACATTGAGAATCCCACTTTTTCTTGTTTCTAGTTGTTTATACAAATAAACAGGGATAAAGAACATCTTCTATACAATGCTGAGATTGAAAGGACTTTTCAGAAGCAAAGGAAACAAGCTAGAGCTCAGGAGGTTCAAGAGATATTTGGGGACGAGTCTAAAGAGGAAGCTGAATTCAGTATGGCTGATAATACTGAGAATCTTGTGGTCAATAACGCCAACAATGCCCCGCTAGTCAGAAGAACTCTGGGATCATACACTAACCCCAATCCTGGGAATTGTTTAGCAAGTATTGTACCACTGGTTGTGCAAGCTAACAACTTTGAGTTGAAGTCTCAACTCATCTCTTTAGTTCAGTAGAATCGTCAGTTTAGTGGAAGCCCGCAGGAGGTCCCTAATCTATTCATATCCAATTTTCTGAGGATATATGATACAGTCAAGACCAATGGGGTTTCCGCTGACGTCTATAGGTTGATGTTATTCCCTTTTGCTGTGAGGGACCCAGGTAGTCAGTGGCTTGAGACACAACCTAAGGAAAGTATAGCAACCTGGACAAATTTGGTTGGTAACTTTTTTACAATTATTTCCGCCTCAGAGGTTGACTAAGCTGAAGAATGACATTCAGACATTCAGACAACTTGAAGGGGAGTCTCTCTATGAAGCTTGAGAGAGATACAAAGCTATGGTGAGAAAGTGCCCTCTAGACATGTTTGTGAATTGGGTACAATTAAAAATTTTCTATCATGGTGTCACTCTGGCTTTGAGACTTTCTCTGGATAATTCTGCAGGACGTTCTTTGCATATGAAGACCACTGTTGAGGCCTTGGATTTGATAGAGATTGTAGCCAACAATCAGTACTTATATTCTTCAGAAAGAACCATGAAGAAAGTTGACATAAAGTTGGATGTCTTAGATGCTATTCTGGCTCAAAACAAAACTATGTCTCAGCAGATTAATGCCATCACTCAACATTGAGGAGGTATGCAAGTGTCATTTGTTACTACCCAAGATCCTTCTTTTGACATGAGTGGTGGAGTGTCTCAATTTGGAGGCTTTGGCTATGAGCAACCTCCTCCTGGGTAAGTTAATTATATGGGTAATTCTTCAAGATCGGCTAATGATGATCCCTTCTCCAAGACATATAATATGGGATGGAGAAATCACCTAAACTTTGATTGGAGAAATTAGAATCATAATTAAAGACAATCCAACTTCAACAACAATAACTTCCCCCAGAATAATTTCAACTATTAATATCAGCCTTATCAATCACACAATCCATATCTGGGTCCTCAGAAATCTTCAGAATTGGTAGTGGCCTTAGTAGAACTCTCCAAAACTATAAAAAGCTTCATACAGAAAATGAGAGCTTCAATTAAGAATTTGGAGGTTCAAATGGGCCAGTTGAACAAGCAAGCTGCTGAGAGACCTACCCACATCCTTCCTAATAATACAATTCCACATCCAAAGGAAGAATGCAAGGCTATCAGCCTGAGGCGTGGCAAAGTGGTAGGCATGGAAGCTAAGAGTCATGAGGAAGGTACTGAAGAGGCTGCAAAGGAAGCCAACCCCTCTAGGGAACACTCCCCTGATGACGCCTCCCCTTATCTAATTCAAGTTGAGGCCGAGCCACCAAAGAGGTTCTAGTGCTGAGGTTCTAAAATTACATATCCTCAGAGGCTCTAAAAGGCAAAAAATGACCAGTGATTTTCAAAGTTCTTAGAGGTTTTCAAGAAATTATATATCAATATTCCCTTTGCTGAGGCTCTAGAGCAAATGTCTCTTTATGCCAAATTCATGAAGGAGCTCCTGACCAAAAAGAGACATTGGAAGGAAAGCGAAAATTGTGGTGCTTACTAAAGAATGTAGTGCCATTATTCAGAAGAATCTCCCAGAAAAGATGAAAGATCCGAGGAGCTTTTTAATTCCGTGCACCATTGGTGATGTCACCATTCAGAGGGCGTTGTGTGATCTTTGAGCAAGTATCAACCTTATGCCACTTTCTTTGATGAGAAAGCTCTACATTGATGAAGTAAAACCACTAGAATTTCTCTTCAACTTGCTTATCGTTTTATTTAATTCCCTCTTGGATTTGTTGAGAATTTACTAGTGAAGGTAGGAACTTTTATTTTTCCTATGGATTTTGTTATATTGGACATGGAAGAGGATGTCAATGCCTCTATTATCTTAGGGAGACCCTTCCTAGCTACTGGAAGGGCCTTGATTGATGTTCAAAAAGGCGAATTGACATTGAGGGTCAATGATGAGGAAATTGTGCTTAATGTGCTTGAGGCCCTGCAATATCTCAGTGATTCTAAGGGATGCATAAAGATTGATTTAATTGAACCATTAATTCAAGATGTTTTGGAGGCACAGGAACTTGAGAGTGTTTTAGAGCTCCCTTTGAAGGGTGATGTGGTTGAGATTGATGATTTTTCACCTTCCAAGGAGGCACTAAACGTGCTTGATGAGGAGAAAGGGCCACCCAAGCTTGAATTGAAGCCCTTACCTCCTTCTTTCAAGTACGCTTTTCTGGGTGAGAAGGATTCATATCCGGTGATTATAAGCTCCTTTCTGAGCTGTGGTGAAGAGGAAGTATTGATACATGTACTAAGAGATCATAAAACTGCCGTTGGATGGACCATTGGTGACTTAAAAGGGATAAGCCCGACTATGTATATGCACAAAAATTTGCTTGAGGAAGATTCTAAACCCCTTGTGTAACCACAGAGATAGCTTAATCCAACTATGAAAGAAGTAGTTCAGAAAGAGGTTATAAAGCTGTTAAAAGCCAGAATCGTCTACCCTATTTCTAATAGTTCTTGGGTAAGTCTGGTGCAAGTCATTTCCAAGAAGGGAGGAGTGACGGTGGTTACAAATGAGAAGAATGAGCTGATTCCTACAAATACCGTTACCGGTTGGCATATGTGCATTGACTATAGGAGGCTTAATACTGCTACTAAGAAGGACCACTTTTCCCTGCCCTTTTATTAATTAGATGCTTGAGAGGTTAGCTAGACATGCGTTTTATTCTTTTCTGGATGGCTATTCTGGATACAATCAAATTGAGGTGGACCCTCAAGACCAGAAAAAATGGCATTCACGTGTCCTTTTAGAGTGTTTTCTTACCAGAGGATGCCGTTCGGTTTGTGCAATGCCCCAGCAACTTTTCAAAGGTGCATGCTCTCCATATTCTTTGACATGGTTGGAAATTTTATCGAGATATTTATGGATGAATTTTATGTGTTTGGTAATTCTTTTGATTCTTGCTTACACCATCTATCCTTGGTCTTGAAACAGTGCCAAGAGACAAGCCTTGTTTTAAACTAGGAAAAACGTCATTTTATGGTGACTGAAGGTATTGTTCTTGGGCACCAAATTTCAAACAAGGGAATAGAGGTTGATAGAGGCAAAGTGGAGGTAATTGAGAAATTACCACCACCGGCTAATATGAAGGCAATACAGAGTTTTCTAGGCCATGCAGGTTTTTATAGAAGGTTCATAAAAGATTTTTCAAAAATAGCTAGACCTCTAAGATACCTTTTAGTAGTAGATGTACTTTTTTGTTTTGATAATGACTGTCTATATGCCTTTGAAACTCTGAAAGCAAAATTTGTCTCTGCACCCATCATAGCTCCTCATAACTGGGATTTGCCATTTGAGTTGATGTGTGACGCCAATAACTATTTTATTGTAGCTATTCTAGGGTAGAGGAAAAACAAACTTGTCCATGTTATATATTACGCAAGTCGTGTCTTGAATGACGCACACAAAAATTGCACAATTACAAAAAAGGAATTATTAGCCGTGGTTTATACTTTTGACAAGTTTAGGTCCTATCTTATTGGTTCGAAAGTCATTGTTTACACTGATTATACTGTTTTAAAGTATCTTTTGACCAAACAGAATGCTAAGCCCAGTTAATTAGGTGGGTGCTCCTTCTTCAGGAGTTTGATGTTGAGATCAGAGATAGGAAGAGCATAGAGAATCAAGTAGCCGACCACCTTTCCAGAATTGAGCCTGAGGAAGCCACGGCTAACCCCACCCCAGTGAATGAGGCATTTCCTGATGAGCAGTTCTTTGCTATATTTAGAGCCCCGTAGTTTGCAGACATTGCAAACTATAAGGCCAACCGAATTATTTCCACTGATTTCACTAATCAACAAGTTAAGAAGTTGCTTCATGATACCAAGTATTACTTATGGAAGGAGCCTTATTTGTTTAAGATGTGCTCAGATGGAATCATCCGTAGGTGCATCCCAAAAGAAGAAACAAGGGTCGTACTCTGGCACTATCATGGTTCTGAGTTAGTACAATTAATCAAATAGTTAGTGGATTAGTGTGCTAAAAAGTAAAGAAATAAAGAAAATCAACTTAAATTGCAGGGAATGACAGTAAACTGCTGAAATTGAAACTAATTAACAAAAGAAAAGAAAAATGTTCAATCTAGTTATCCTCCAATTTAATCATTGTCAATACAAAATCAATCCCCGGAAACGGCGCCATAAACTTGATGCACGAAAATTTGTCTCTCAACAAATTTCCCTCAGCAAGTATACTGAATTGTCGTCAAGTAAAAACTCACTATAGAGTGAGGTCGAATTCCACAGGGATTGATTGGTTGAGCAACTTTAATTGAAGGAGTATTCTAGTTGAACTAAACATAATTGAATTGAGGATTACATAATTTAAATTGGCGGAAAATTTAAAGAGCGAGAAACGTAAATGACTGAATTTAGATTACAGAATGTAAAGAGCAGAAGCTAGAGTGCAGAAACTTAAATTGCAGGAAATTGAATTACAGAAACTTAAAAGGGATTGGGAATGATTCAGCATAGATGTAAACAACAGAATTTAAAGAATGGAAAAGATCAGAATGTGGAATTCATTGGGCTTAGGAGATATTGCATTCTCCGGATCAAGTTCATTCTCATCTCTTCCTCAATTAATGCATTCATTGGTCACTGAATATACCACACACCTTCATAGATCAAAGTATTAGTAGGATTACATGTCACTATATCCATCCAACCCCCAACCTAATCCGATGTGAGAAAGATTTCAAGCATGGTTCTGTGATTTCTCTTCCAAGCCTATCACAGAACCCAAGTACATTCAATTTCTCTTCCAAGGCAATTGAATGCTTGAATAAAGAACGAAATCTTCCTAGCAGATCAAGAGAAAAGACAGAGGAAGAAGAATGAAAACTATTATTGATCCATTGAATAACAACATAGCTCCCTAACCCAATGAAGAGGGGTTTAGTTGTTCATAGCTCTGGGAATGGAAATTGAAATTGAAAAGTGCATTGAAAGTAAACAAAATTACAGAGAAAGTAAATTGCAGAGTGTTTCTAATTCTGGATCCCCAGATCCCTATCTGCCTAACCTCCTACTAACTTAAACTCTATTCTATTTATACACTTTCTTTATTTGGTCTTCAAGTCTTTGGATTGGGCTTTTGGCCCTTGTTGAAGCATATTGAAGTGGCTCTCAATGATGTTGAGGAGGGACGTTGGCAAACTAACGTTTTGCATTCTGCATGGTGCTCAATTGTATAGTTCTAGTGTCAACGTTGGTGATCAATGTTTTTGAGTGAACATTGGGTCAAACGTTCTCTTAAAGAAAATGAATTCTGGGTGTCTCCAGCAACATTTGACTCAACGTTGAGGCACCAACGTTCGCCTGGTCACGCATACGCGTCGCCCACGCGTACGCGTGAATGGTCAATTTTTCCATTCCACACGTGCACGTCGTCCACGCATATGCGTCAAACTGCTAAAATTCGCCCTCACGCGTACGCGTCATCGACGCGTACGCGTCACTGCAAATTTTCCCAACTCCAGAAATAAAAACTTATCGCAGCCGTTGGACTCAACGTTGGTTCGGGAACGTTCACTCCAACGTTGGCTTTGTCATGCGTGCGCGTCATCCACGTGTATGCGTAGAGTGTAAATTTCCCACGGTCATGCGTGCGCGTCGCAACCAATTTTTCCAACTCCAGAAATTAAAATTTATCGAAGACGTTGGAGGTAATGTTGGTTTACCAACGTTCCCTTCAACGTTGGCACCAGAAATTGCAAAACGTTGCCAGCAACGTTGGTGAGCCAACTTTGGCCACCAACATTGCATTCCACCTCTTTTCCTCCAACGTTTGAGGCAACATTGGTGAGCCAACTTTGGCCACCAACGTTGCTTCCTCTTCTCCTTTCCATGGCCCTTTTTGTTGCTTGCTTGCTTGCCTTTCTTCACCTATCATCGATCAACATATACATCAAAACTTTGCTAGATTCAAAAGAATTTGCATCATTCATAATCAATAAGTAGATGTAGCTTAAATCTTATGAAAATGCATCAATTTAACCATGTTTGAATGAATCAATATGTGTATGAAACTTCCATCCAAATACTTACTTATTGCTCATGAAAGTGCATAAAACCTAATAAAAACAAATGAAAAAGACTAGTGAAACTAGCCTAAGATGCCTTGGCATCAGGTGGCCATCTTGGTGGGGAGAGGATTGCAGCAAAAGTCCTCCAGTGTTGTTTCTATTGGCCTACCTTATTCAATGATGCCAGTGAATTTCTAAGGAACTGTGACCAGTGTCAGAAAGATGGGAACTTGCCTAAGCATAATGAATTGCTACATCAGGGTATACTGGAGATTAAGTTGTTTGACGTGTGAGGAATTGACTTCATGAGAATTTTTCCTCCCTCATACTCAAACAACTACATTTTAGTAGCTGTGGATTATGTGTCCAAGTGGGTGGAGGCTATAACTTTGCCCACCAATGACGCTAGAGTTGTGATGAGCTTCCTTTAGAGGTATATTTTCAACAGGTTTGGTGTCCAAGGACCTTGATCAGTGATGGAAAAAGTCACTTCTGCAATAAACAGCTGGATTCTCTTCTTCAGAAGTATGGAGTCTGACATAAGGTCGCCACCCCCTATCACCCCCAGACAAGTGGACAGGTGGAAGTTTCCAACAGAGAGCTCAAACGGATTCTGGAAAAGACTGTCAATGCTTCAAGGAAGGACTGGTCTAAGAATATTGATGATGCTCTCTGTACCAGACAGCTTTCAAGACTCCTATCGGCATGTGCCCATACCAGTTAGTCTATGCCAAGACCTGTCACTTGCCTGTAGAGTTGGAGCAGAAGGCATACTGGGCTACAAAGTTCCTGAACTTTGATGCTAAGACTGCTGAAGAGAAGAGGCTTCTCCAACTCAATGAGACTGATGAGTTTGGAAACACAACTTATGAAAATGCCAAGCTCTACAAGGAAAAGACGAAGGCGTGGCATGATAAAAAGATAGCCACCAGAGTGTTTGAGCTGGGTTAGAAAGTCATTTTGTTCAACTCAAGGCTCAAGATATTTTCCAGAAAGCTGAAATCTCAGTAGTCAAGACTGTTTCTGGTCACCAAGGTTTCTCCTCATGGTCATATTGAAATCATGGATGAAAAAATTGATAGGAGGTTTACTATAAATGGCCAGAGATTGAAACACTATCTTGGTAGCGACATTGACCGCCAGAAAACCATTCACTTGGTTACATAGCAGGGGTGAACCGTCAAACTAGTGACGTTAAAGAAGCGCTTGTTGGAAGGCAACCCAACCATAATTAAAGTTATTCCTATTTTTCATTAAGTTTATTTTAGCTATATTAGTTTAATTTTTATATTTGTTTAAGTTTGTGATCATGTGCAGTAGTTAAAACATAAATAGAAACAGTCTGAGCCAGAAACAGAACACCCTGGAGCAGGTACCTTGCTGGCGTTGAACGTCGGCCAGGGAGACAGGAGTGGGCGTTCAACGCCCATGAGGAGCAGCATTGCTGGCGTTGAATGCCAACCAGGGAGTATGAAGCTGGCGTTGAATGCCAGCCAGGGGGCAGAGACTGGGCGTTCAATGCCCCAAAGGAGGCAGAGACCTGGCATTGAACGCCAGGAAGGAGTACCTCAATGGGCGTTCAACGCCCCATAAGGAGCATCAAGCTGGCATTGAACGCTAGCCAGTAGTAGGAGCTGGGCATTCAACGTCCACAAGGGGGCAGGGAATTCGAATTTCCTAGCCTCCCAGGATCAGTAGGTCTCACAGAATCTCCACTTACCCTACATTCTTCTCTCTCTTACTTTCACTTTTTCCCACATACTCTTCCCTATAAACTCTAACCCAATCACATCCATATCTCTTCCCAAAACCATCATAACTCCCACCAACCCCCCACCCACTTCAAATTTAAAATTTTCCACCTAATTCCTACCTTCTTCCTACCCTTCATACACACACCATTCATACACTAAAGCCCCACTTGGCTGAAATAACTCTCTCCCTCCATATCCTATATTCTCTTCTTTTTCTACTCTTTTCTTTCCTTGTGTTCTTATTTTGCTCGAAGACGAGTAAAGCTTTTAAGTTTGATGTTAGAAAATCCTTGCTTTTTACTTTCCATTCACACTTATGGCACCCAAAGTAGGAGAATCCTCTAGAAAGAGGAAAGGAAAAGCTGTTGCTTCTACCTCCGAATTTTGGGAGATTGAGAGATTCATCACCAAAGCTCATCAAGACCACTTCTATGAAGTAGTGGCAAAGAAGAGGGTGATTCTCAAAGTCCCCTTTAGGCTAAAAAAGAATGAGTACCCAGAGATCCGAAGAGAAATCCGGAGAAGAGGTTGGAAAGTCCTAACCAATCCTATTCTAGAAGTTGGAATCTTGATGGTACAAGAGTTCTATGCTAATGCATAGGTCACAAAAAATCATGATACAAGCATGAACCCACATCCCAAAAATTAGCCTACCATGGTCCAAAGGCGTCTCTTGGATTTTAGCCCGGAAAGTGTAAGGTTGACACTCCATTTGCCAATAATGCAAGGAGACCCACACCCTTACACTAGGAGAGTCAATTTTGATCAGAGGCTGGACCAAGTCCTTTCAGACATTTGTGTAGAAGAAGCTCAGTGGAAGAGGAATGTGATAAATCACTATTTTATGATTTATCTTGTGCTAATTTGAGTAGTTTTTATCAACTCTTTACTCACTTATTCATATAAATTGCATGGTTTTACATTTTCCTTCCTAATTTTGTTCTATAATTGAAAACTTGCTTCCAAAACCTTTAAATTACCAAAAATTAATTCCCCTTTATACCATTCGATGCCTTGATATGTGTGTTAAGTGATTTCAGAAATTATAGGACAAGAATGGCTTAGAGGATGGAAAGGAAGCATTCAAAAGTGGAAGGAATACAAGAAGTGAAGAAATTGCTAAGCTCTCCAGCCTGACCTCTTCGTACTTAACTGACCATAACCTGAGCTACAGAGGTCCAAATAAGGCGGTTCCAGTTGCGTTGGAAAGCTAACATCCGGGACTTCAAAATAATATATAATTTGCCATAGTTGCTCTGAAGAAAAGTGACGCGCACATGTGAATCCATGCACACGCATGGTTCTGCAGAAAACCAGCGACCTGTACGTATTTGAATTCGCCCCCAGTGATTTCTGGGCTGTTTCTGACCCAGTTTTCAACCCAGAAAACACAGATTAGAGGCTATAAAGTGAGGGAATCCATTCATTCATTCACACAACTTTCATAATTCACAATTTTAGGTTTTAGATGTAGTTCTCTAGAGAGAGAGGCTCTCTCCTCTCTCTTAGGTTTTAGGATTTAGGATTTCTCTTAGGTTAGGTTTACTTCTTCTCCAATCCAGGTTCAATGTTCCTTTAATTTAGTTTCTCTTCTACTTTTATTTATTCTAGTACTTTGGTTTATCTATTTCACTTGTTAATTACTTATTTTCCCAATTTTGTTTATGAACTCCATCTTAGATTTGATTTCTTTATTTAATGCAATTTGAGGTATTTCAGATTTATGATTGCTTTCTTCAATTTATATTATTGATGCTTTCAATTTAATTTAGATTTTTCTCCTTTTGGATTTGGTTGAGTAATTGGTGACACTTGAGTTATCAAACTCAGTTGTTGATTGAAAATTGGAATTTGCTAGTTGATTTGGATTCCTCTAAAGCTAGTCTTTCCATAGGAGTTGACTAGGACTTGAGGAATCCCATTTATTAGTCCACTTGACTTTCCTTTATTTAGTAAGGGTTAACTAAGTGGGAGCAATAAACAATTCTCATCACAATTGATAAGGATAACTAGGATGGGATTTCCAGTTCTCATACCTTGCAATGGTTTTCATGATAATTAATTGACTTTCTTGACAATTTATTTCCTTGTTTCCTATTTCAAAAACCCAAAAAGATACTTTTCCATAACCAATAATAAATCATACTTCCCTGCAATTCCTTGAGAGACGACCCGAGGTTTGAATACTTCGGTTATAAATTTTATTGGGTTTGCTTTAGTGACAAACAAGTTTTTGTTCAAATGATTCTTTGTTGGTTTAGAAATTATACTTACAACGGAAATTTATTGTGAAATTATTTACTAGCAGAAAATCCGTTCGTCAAAATGACGCCGTTGCCGGGGAATTGCAAACGTGTGCCTTATTATTGGTTATTGTAAATATTTGCTTTTTCGTTTCTTTGTTAGTGTTTCTAGTTTTAGGAGTTTATTTTCATTAATTTTTATTAATTTTTGTCTTTAATTGTTACTATGAATTCTCACCCCTCTGGCTTTAAGTTTGGTTCCAATGTTGTTGTAAGGAATGGAAGCTATAATGAGAACAGGCATCAAGGTTGGAAGAATCAAAGATGGGAGGAGCCACAAGAATTTGATCAACCATCTTGGCAACAACCCCTCCAATGCGCTATAACCAACAACCATTCTGTGATGCATACCAGAATAATAGTTATGGTGGACCCTTTCATGACAAACCACCTCCACCAAATTACTATGGTCAAGAGCCATTCCAGGGAGCGTACCAAGATGATGAATATGGTGGACCCCCTTGTAGTTACCAACAAGGCCCACCATATGCTTATGAACCACCTCCCTAACATACCTTTGAACCACCAAACTCACAAGTCCCTTTATACCATTCACCTCCATATGACCCTGACCCACATCCACCACACCAACCACGACATGAACCACACCCAGAACCACCACCTCAATATTCACCATCTCCATATCCTTATAAAAAAGAACCACCTTCGCATTATGAGCCTTTTCTCCCAACAAATGAACCCTCCCATCCACCCCAACCTCCATTGGATAACAACACACTCATCTTTAATATCATTTGTCTCACCTCTACACTCCAAAATCTTATATCCCGCATGAACCAACCCTCCACCTCCAATATTCAACCCTCAAGCTATAGTGCACTTCCATTTCAACCACATAATAATCTTTCCATCCCATCATTACCCTCCATGGAAGAGCACCCACATCCATCAATCCAAAAGCAAAATGATCCTTTCTATGCTATTGACAAGGAACAAGAGAAAAGGGATCATCTTCGCGAATTCATACTTCATAAGAAGCTAGAGGAGGCTCTACAAGTGGAGGTGGCAGAGACCCTTGAAGTCGAAGGAGTAGTTGAAGAATTAGTGGAGAAAGACATCAAGGAGGAGTCTGATTTTGTCTTAGAGCAAGAGGAGGCCCAAAATGTGGAGATAGGAGAGACCCTTGAAGATGAAGGAATAGCTGAAAGGAGTTGTCATGGAAAGGAAATCATCAAGGATGAGTACGATTTTATACTAAAACAACTGGACAAAGCAGTAATTATTGAAGAGGAAGAAGTGGTCGAAGACTTAGGAGATGCGAAACCTCCATAGGAAAGTCCAGTCATAGAGCCTCCTTCCAAGGTGTTTGATGTCGATATTGAGGAGGGTGTACAACCTCCGATACATATCATGGTTGAAGACTTTGCTGAGGTTGATCAAGAGATGGAGATTAAAAATGAAGAAGCACAACCTCCAATGCCATTGGTAAGTAATGAAGAAGAGATTGAATTGGAAGAAAGCTACCAAGAGGAAGAGGTTAAAATTGAAGAAGCTTGCAAAGAGGTGGAAGTTATCAGGGAAGAGCACAAGGGAATGGAGCTTGAAATCACCTTGCCAAAGATGTTGGAGAACTCTCCCCCAAAGCCATTACCATCCAATACAACATTCAAGTGGGTAAAATCCTTATCCTTGACCTTTACTTTCCCACTTAAATATGGTTTACTTGAGACAGATGGTCAACTTAGAGCTCTTTGTGGCATTAAGAGTAAGAGGGAGATGGTTAGTGGTTGGCAACACAATCCTAGGTTCATTGTGGTAGGAAGCTCATGACTGAATTATCATGGTTGGAAGAATACTAAATTGTATGGGTCTAGGAAGCTGTTTGGATGCCTCAGTGAGAATTCGGGTTGCTTACCACCCGGTTGGAATAAAGATGGTCAACAAGAAGACGGGTGCAAAAGTAAGGTTTGGGACCCCGAAATTCATTCTATCAATCAATACGCTTGGGGCCTTGTCACTTGCTTTGACTTGCTTGAAGGCTTAATACGCCTAGTTTGGGATCCCGGAGGCTATTGAAATTGTAAACATTGGTGGAGATTCCTGGATGAGTTCAAGCACAAGCCTCCATGACAAGGAGCTCACCAAATGTCCAACTTAAGGACATAAACCAAAAGTACTAGGTGGGAGACAACCCACCATGGTATGATCGTTCTTCTTCAATCTCAGTTTTATTTTACTTTGTTTTATTTTTTGTTTATTTTATTCTATTTTTATTAAGTATCCATTCATAATGTCTGCATCAGCATCTGCACTTTGCATTTTGCATTCAGATTTAAAAAAAAAACAAAAAAAAGTGGATGACGCGCAAGCGTCCCTGACGCGTGCGTGTCTCCCTTAAATTCGGCGTAAAAATGTGTTTGGCAGAGAGTTGTGATGGCCTGGCGATGGTATCGTGCTAAAAGTACAAATTCACCCATGTGTACGCGTCCTAGACGCGTACGCGTCACTTTCACCATATGGTCATCCACGCGTGCGTGTACCTGACGCGGACGCGTCATAAGCAATTTTAGCCACTGTGCGAGACAAACAGAGAGTTGTGCGTGCGCGGGGCTGGTCTCGCGCGATTCGCACACCCAGAGGCACGCGAATGCGTCCCAGATGCGTACGTGTCGCCTGAAATTAACGCGATCCACGCGTACACATGATGCACACGTACGCGTCGCACACGACGCCCAACTAAAACACCTCAGCGCCTGATTTCAAATCATCCTCCCCTCAAATCCTAATTCTTTTCAATCCTAATTATTTCTTACTTTCTTCTTCTTCATTACTTCTCATCCTTATTCTCTTACATTCTATTTTTTCTATTGCATTTACATACTTTCATTCACTACATTTTAATTTTGTGCATATTTTTATTTTATTTTCTAAGTCAATTATTTTTCCATTGGTGTTAAATGTTCTTATTCAACTGTTGTCTCTTTTCTGGTATTATTTTGGTGCTTAGTGACTTGTTCACACTGTTAGATGATGTTATTTATCTATCAATGCCAATCTTTTATGATACACGTGTTCCTTTTGCATTGACATGAATTTATATTATCTTTCATCACCTACTATTTCTCCCCATTGTTGCAATTTTTGCACTATTGATATACCATTTGCTTCTACTATTTTCTCACTTGCATGTTGTAGCTACCATGTAATTGAGACCCTCGTTATGTGGCATAAACCCACCCATATTTTGTTTGTTTTCTATCTTTTCCTCTGGGTTACTTTTCCTCCTGTTCCTCTTCTTTCAAGGTGGCCACCAAGAAGGGAAAGGAGAAGTTTCTAAATGGGGCAAACAACAAGACCATCTGCATAATCCACTAAAGAAAGAGCATCAGTTGGAGCCACCCGTCCTCTTGTACATCTCTGCATGCACCGAGGACGGTGCAATCTTTAAGTGTGGGGAGGTCGATACCGACTTTCGCTGGTTAGTACTTCTTGACTCAACACCAATGTTTAACTTTTTTTGTTAAATTAGTTGTTGCATTTGCATGTTTGTTTGATTTTGTGCATATTTTACCACTTGGTTGAAGTAATATTTTCTTTTTCAAGAAACTTTTTATAGCATTTCACTAATTTGAATTAAACTTTTTGAAAAACTTGTTGGAAGTTGTATTTGGAACATGGGTTATAGCTAAGAACACACAACCTGTGAGATTTGAGCTTAATTACATGGTTACACTATTTAACCATGATATTTTATTCTTGTGTGTTTTCTTCTCTATAATTGTAACCTTTACTTTGTTCCACTCTATATGTCCAATGTTTAGTGTATTTACATGCTTGCATATGACTGAGGCCATTGAACGATCGGATTTCTGCTGGTAAATAATTTTTTATAAAAATAATCGCGTTGTAAGTATAGTTCTAAACCAACAAAGAATCCTTTCGTACAAAAACTTGTTTGTCACTTAAGCAAACCCAATAAAATTGATAACCGAAGTATTGAAACCTCAGGTCGTCTTCTCAAGGAATTGCAGGGAGGTATGATTTATTATTGGTTATGGAAATTGTATATTTTTGGGTTTTTGAAATAAGGAACAAGTAATTTAAATGGCAAAAAAAATAAATTAATAATTATAAAATCTCTTGGCAAGGTATAAGAACTGGAAATCCTATCCTAGTTATCCTTATCAGGTGTGATGAGAATTGGATTTTACTCCCACTTAGTTAACCCTTACTAAATAAAGGAAAGTCAAGTGGACCAATCAATTTGATCCTCAAGTCCTAGTCAACTCCTGTGGAAAGACTAGCTTTAGAGCGATCCAAATCAATCCGCAATCCCAATTTTCAATCAACTGCTGAGTCTGATAACTCAAGTGTTACCAATTACTTAACCAAAGCAAAAAGGAAATAAATCTTAAATTAAATTGAAAGCATCATAAACTGAATAAAACAATTATAAATCTGAAATACCTCAAATTGCATTTAAACATAAATTCAAATCCTAACATGGAAAGGTTCATAAGCCAAATTGAAAAGATAAATAACAATTAAAGTAATAGAATAAATAAAAGTAGAGAATAAATTAAAGGAACATTGAACCTGAAAAGAATTTGAAATCCTAATCCTAAAACTTGAGAGAGAGGAGAAAGCCTCTCTCTCTAAAAACTACATCTAAATCCTAAAATTGTATATTATGAATGTTGTCATTACGCCCCCCCTTTGATTCCTCCATTCTCTGGCTTATATTCTGTGTTTCTGGCTTGGATCTGGGCCGAAAAAAAGGTCCAAAAATCGCTGGGGGCATTTTCTGCAGATTCTTGTATGTGGGTCACGCGTTTGCGTGATCTGGAGTTTTTCCTTGTCACGCGTACGCGTCAGTCACGCGTACGCGTCATTTGCGTTCTGCTCAAGGCACGCGTCCGCGTCATCCATGCGTCCGCGTCGCTGCCTTTTCTTCAAAATTCTATTTTTGTGCTTTCCTTCCATTTTTGTATGTTTCCTTTCTGTCCTCTAAGCCATTTCTGCCCTATGAAGCCTAAAAATACTTAACACATAAATCACAGCATCGAATGGTAATGAAGGATAATTAAATTTAATGTTTTTATGGCATATGAAACATGTTTTTCACATATATCATAAAATAAGGAAGGAAAAGTAAAACCATGCAATTCATATGAATAAGTGGGTGAAGAATTGATAAAAATATTTAATTTGAGCACAAGATGAATCATAAAATAGGGGTTTATCAACCTCCCCACACTTAAACAATAGCATGTCCTCATGCTAAATCCAAGAGAAAGAGTAAAGGTAGAATGGTGGAATTTTATGCAATGCAATCTATTCTAAATGCAAGCTACCTAAATGAATCATGCAATTTTTTTTAATTATTATCCACCTATATATATAGAGTTTTCATGTGGTTAATTTGATTCATAATTTCAAGGAATCATATAGCCAAGCCTATATCATGTTAAAGTGCTTTCACAATTGAGTTGGGTTAAAATATTTCACAAACTTGCAAGACAGTTAAATAATTAAATCTGGATATATGGAGATGAGCTATTGAACCCTCACTGAATTTTTGTGTTTACTCTCTAGTCATTCAGTGTTTGGGGTTAATCACTCTATTCTTTTCTATTCATTCTTTCTAAAACTTTGTTCTTCATCTAACCAATCAACAAATATATAATGTATACATACAAACATCATGAGGTCTTTTTCAAGGTTGTAATGGGGCCAAGGTAAAGGTAAGGGTATAAATAAGGCTAAGTGAGCTATAAGTTGAATCCTTAATTAGCCTAAGATCTAACCTAACATATACATACTCTATAAAAAAATTTAAAATTATCATGGGTTGCCCAATTTTCCCATTTTCTTTTTACATACTCATATACCAAGTTTATTTTGTTTTTACCTCCATGTGCATTGATTCCTTTATTAAACTTATCATTGGGGCGAATCTGTCCCCTTATTTAATTATTTAAATAAATAAAAATATTTTTTTTTGAATCATAAGCATGACATTTTCAATGCACATGGTATTTTCATTTATTTTGGTTTCATATGAGTATGCTCCCAAAATCCTGATTATTTCATTAATTTAATCCTTTCCTATCAACCCATGTTCCCATGTTTCCCCACACTTAGTGGATACACAGTCTCTATCTTAAGCTAACCAAGGATTCAACTTGGGATTTTTAATGTTTTTCTGCTTAAGGCTAGTAACGTGGTTATAGAACAAGAGGGGGTTAAAAAGGCTCAAGGGGGTTAACAAAGGTGATGTTGGAGGTAGGCTTATTTGGGATAAGTGAGAGAAAATTCAATGATGGCCTCAATCATATGTGGGTATGTATCTACATTCTATATTAGACATATAGATTAAAACAAAGTAAAGATTACAAGCATAGAAAAGAAGTTCGAAATACACAAGAATGAAATTTATGGTTGAATGTAACCATACAATTAAGCTCAAAAACTCATAGGTTGTGTGTTCTTTGGCTCAAAAACCATATATCAGTTATGTATGTCATGCAAGTAGAAATCAAGAGTTCCCATTGTTCTCAATGTGAATCTTAGGATGGCTCTTAAAAACTTAGTATTCTTCCTTGAAGAAATATTGTTAACTAACTCACATTTGTTGCTATATATATATATATATATATATATATATATACAGTGTGTGGATTGTTGTGATTCTGTTATACTAAGGTCTCTAGTTTACTCTTTTTATTTCCAATTAATCCAAATTATCGTATGCTATAAAGGGTAAACTAAACTAATTAATTCATATATTCTATATCACAACTTAATAAGCTAAAAGTGCAACTAAACTAGATATCTAAGATAAATATATAAACCAAAGTGCAAAATATAGAAATATAGTAAAAATACAGAAAAATGTGCAAGTACTGGAAGATAAATAAGATAAGATAAAAATAAAAATAAAAATACAGAAAAATAAGCAAAATAGGATAAAAAGAGAGTCTGAAAAGTGGTTCACTAAAATAAAGTTTGCCAGAGATGGCGACCTCCCCACACTTAAATAATAGCATCGTCCTCGATGCTCACTCAAGCTGGGTGTGAAGAAGTGTTATCTCCGGAGGGGTGTGCAGTAGGTGTCGCTGTGGTGGTCTGAGGCTCTGCAGTCTAGATGAGTGTCGGAGGGTTTGCCTGCTGAAGTGGAGGCTCTGCCTGTAGAGGGATCTCTGGGTCAGCCGACTGTATCTGATGGGACTTCTCATGGTATGGCACAGCCTGCTCAGGTCCTGCCTGCTCAGCCTCTGCATCTGCCTCCTCCTCATGATCGTCCGCCTCCTCCTGAGATGGCTCAGAAGGGGTGTCAGGCTCGGAGGGGATATCGTGGTGGCCAGATCGGATCATCAAGTTTAAGTGCTCACAGTGTCGCTTGTTGCGACGCTCAGAGCTCTCATATCGCCGCTGGTTGCGGCGCTCCATCTGGTCTAACCGGTCAAATAAGCGATGCACGAGGTGGTAGATGGGCTCTGAAGCAGGTGAGGGTGCAGTAGTGGTGGCAGGTGCAGCAGGGCCTGAAGGGGCAGCAGAAGCTGTGGCTACCTCAGCAGAGTCAGTGAGAAATGGAGGTCTGTAGCCTAAAGCCTGGAACTTTCTGCTGTGAGGGATAATCTTCTTGCTGTCTGCAGCGGTTGGCTTCTCATCTGCCAGCTCCCAGGGCACTTCAGCTCGGCGGCCCAACTGAGTGATCAAGTATGGAAAGGGGAGAGTGCCTCTAACATAGACCCTGGCCATGTAATACCGGATAAATCGGGGCAGATATAAGTCCTTTCCCTCCATCACACACCAGATGAGGGTAATCATAGCAGCTGGCACCTCTGTCTCATGAGTGCTCGTCATCACATAGTTACTCAGAATCTGCTGCCAAATCAGAGCCTCATCATTCAGATAAATGATCTTAATTCCTTTGGGGGCCACTGTGGACTTGCCCATGACCCATGGGACAGTAGGATCAAGAGCTATAGTCCTCTTGACTGCGTCCCAGTCAAATCTCATGAATCTCATATCTTCCTCATCCTTTTGGTAACCATCTGGCTGATCTGACTTAGGCTGAAGTTGGAGGATTTCTTCAAGTGCCTCCTCAGTAACCAGTATCTACTTGCCTCTTAATTGGACTGCATCCAGGGATGTTTTGAAGAAGTTACAATAGAATTCTCTAACCCAGGATGAGTTGACTTCAGTCAAGTTCCTTTCCAAGAAGAACCAGCCTCTCTGTTTAATTTGTTCTGAAGTGTATTGTTTGAGTTCTTCTAGAATTTTGAGGGTCCTTTCCAGGTATAAGTTCCTGGAAGTGGTAAAAACTGGATACTTTAGCTCACAGTATCTGTTGGTAAACTTGACAGGGTCTGTGGCAGGCAGTAGCTGATCGGCCTTTTCCTGCGGGGTAAAGTTCTTCTCCTGCCAGGAATCATCGTGGAGGATATTCAAAATAGAGGTAGAGGATTCTCCTCTTTTCCTTTTGTCAGTGGTTGCTTTACCCTTTCCTTTAATTTTAGGGTCAGAGATCCTGAAAAGCAGAATTTCCATAAGACAGTTTAAGAATTAAAGCAGGAAAACAGGTAAGCAAATAGGAATATATCAATAGAAGCATAGATTGGCAAAAGAGGAATAAAGTGGCCATATAAGCATGAATTGAGTTAATTTGATGTAAAATTTTTGGATTGTAGGCAAGTTAAAAGTTGGAGAAGAAAAATCACAATTCAAAATATTTGATGTGCGGAATTGTTTGTAATTAGAAACAACACTAAACATGCCTTAAAGTGGTTTTGAAAGTAGTTAGTGGAAAATTAAAAAGTTAGAAAGTTAAAAGTGGTTAAGAGTTAAAAATGAAGTTAAAGTCAATGGCATGGTGCTGTGGTTCCCAATAACTAAAATTGCACAAATTTGAAAACAAGTAACTCAAATTCAGGTAGAAATTGCATATTGTGGATGATTAATCACGGGAAAGAATTGCAAATTCAAAGTGAAATCATCAATAATTTGATTTGATTAAATAGGGGAATCAGAAAGAATGAGAAAGCTGGCTCGTGCATTCATGAATTGCTTTGGTTGAAAACAATTAGTGCAAACTTAAAATATCCAAAATTAGTTCATGAATGGTGGTTGTTTGAAACAATTTGCTGAAAAAAAAATTGGGCAGCATTTCGTCTAAAAATTGGACATTCCCGGGTAATAAACAGCAGCAAAAACCAGTTTATATGATAATAAAATAGTGCAGAATAGAATGACAAATAGTAATGCAGAGGAATTCAAATTAAACAAAACTCAATCTGCATCAAAGAATAGTAAGGGATAGCATATGAACAACATCATCATCACAGCATTTTCGAAATTGCAAAACAAATTAAATAATTAACAGGAACGGTGCAATTATCAGGCCTAAATCCACTAATCACATCCTAGCTACCTAACCACCTAAAATCTACTGCGATCATACATCTCTAACTATCCTAATTTGAACAGAATTCAAAAAACTAAATAACTAACGGAAAGAGGAATCGCTATTTGGCGGAACCTGGTGGGCAGAGGAACGGAATTAGGGATCAGAGAGATGGTGTTGGGTTGGGTGGTTGACACGGAAGCGATGGGGTTTCACGGTGGTGGCAGGGCTGCGAGGTGGCGGTCCTTGGTGGCGGTTGGGTTGGCTGAGAGAGAGGGGAGAAGAGGGGTTAGAGTATTTGAATCCAGACGAACGCATGGAGCGCGCGATCGCGTGTTTAGGGCGAAAAGGGGGATGACGCGACCGCGTGGTTGAGGGATAATGAAGGTGATGCGTACGCGTGGGGCATGCGTACGCGTCGCTGAGAATTGTGCTAAACGCACAATTCCAACGTCGTTTTGGCGCAACTCTCTGTTTCCAATTAGGGGGCTAAGATTTCCAGGCGACGCGTACGCGTCGCCCACGCTTTCGCGTGGTGTTTGTGAAATGAAAGTGACGCGTTCGCGTCACTGACGCGAACGCGTGGCCCAATTTGTGCCTAATGCACCACAGCCGCACGATTCCAGCCCAACTTTCTGGGCGTTGGATTTTGACGCCGATTTGCAATCGACGCCCACGCGTGGCCTATGCGCACGCGTGGGGTGCCATTTTTTTTTATGCAGGATGCAAAATGCAATGATAATGTGGATGCTATGAATAATTCCAGGTTCAATGAAAATAGAATAAAATAAATCTCAAAAACAAACAAAACAAAATAAAATCAAAATTGAAGAAAAAGAATGATCATACCATGGTGGGTTGTCTCCCACCTAGCACTTTTAGTTAAAGTCCTTAAGTTGGACATTTGATGAGCTTCCTGTTATGGTGGCTTGTGCTTGAATTCATCCAAAAATCTCCACCACTGTTTAGAATGCCAACAGCCTCCGGGGTCCCAAACTAGGCATGTAAAGCCTTTGAGTGAATTCAAACAGGTTTTCAGGCTCCCAGGGTGCTGAATGTCAGAATAGATTCCAGGATCCCAAACCTTGCTTTTATAACCACCTTTGTTTCGATCTATATCTTTCCAGCTGGGCGGTTTGGAAGTTGTATTCTCACCAAGATGACCAAACATCTTCCGAGACCCTTGCAATCGAATTCGAAACCAATCCCTACACTTCAAAGTGAAGCGTGGAACCTCATTGAATCTTGCATACTAGCCTTGATAACGAACCATTTCCATTTTACTCTTAAAGCCACAAAGAGCTCTGAGCTGGCCATCTGTTTCAAGCAAACCATATTCAAGAGGAAAATTAAAGATAAAGGTTAAGTATTTTACCCACTTGAAATTTGTATTGGATGGTAATGGCCTTGAAAAAGGTGTTTCCAGTGGTTTTGCAAGCACTACTCCCTTGTGTTCTTCCGTAAATTCCTCCTCTTCCTTGCGAACTTCTTCAACTGCAACCACGTCTTGATCAAAGTCTTCGATATCTTCCTCATCACTCAAGTCATAAGTTGGAGGTTGAAAAAAGTCTACCTCCGCATCATCTTCGTATTCATTTGAGGAAGATTCTTCAATCTCAAAGAATTCACTTGCGGATGCAAGTTCATTACTAGGAGAACTTGACTCGTGATTATCATTATCAAGGAAACTCGCTTCTTGAGTTGTTCCGTCCAGTTCTTCATAAGCTACCTGCTTTGGGGGCTGTGCACTATCCTCCTTAGCATCAATTGCAAATTCCTTGACGGAATTCTGCACAATTCTAGATTCCCATAGAGGTTCAGCATCTCCTAAGTCTTCAACTAATTCTTCTTCTTCGATAATTTCAGCTTCCTCCAATTGTTCCAGTACAAAATCGTGCTCCTTACTGTCCAGTGGAATTTCTAGAATTTCCTTCATGCTGCGTTCTTCATTAAATTGTCCACATGAAGCCATGGGGGTTCCTTGAGTGTCCAAACGTCGGCAAGGTAATCGATTAATCACTTGCTCCAGTTGGTGAAGGGTTGCATGAAATTTTTTCACTGTTGCCTTGAGTTGCTCCCTTGATCCTTGGGTTGATGGATATGGATATGGTGCATAGGGATGTGGTGGTTCTTGGGAGTAATTGGATTGGAATTGGGGTAGGTATGGGTCAGGGTCATATGGAGGTGAATGGTAGTAGGGGGCTTGTGAGTGTGGTGGTTGATAGTTATGTTGATGAGGTGGTTATAGGCGTATGATGGGGTTTGTTAGTAACTACGAGGGGGTCCACCATATTTATCATCTTGGTATGCACCTCGGAATGGCTCTTGACTGTAGTATACTGGTGGGGGTTGGTTGTCACGAGACGGTCCACCGTAACTATTGTCTTGCCATGCATTGTAGAATAGTCATTGTCCATGGTATCTTGGAAGGTGTTGTTGCCTAAAGGGTAGATCAGATCCTTGTGGCTCCGTCCATCTTTGATTGTTTTGAGCTTGATGCATGTTCCTGTTATAGATTCCATTCCTTTCAACAATATTAGAACTAAACTCAAAGTGACGGGGGTGAGAACTCATAGTAAATAATAAAAATTAAAAAGCAAAAATAAATAAACAAGTAAAATAAAATATTTACTATAACCAATAATAAGGCACACGTTTGCAATTCCCCGGCAACGGCGCCATTTTTGAACGATCGGATTTCTGCTGGTAAAGAATTTTTATAAAAATAATCACATTGTAAGTATAGTTCTAAACCAACAGAGAATCCTTTCGTACAAAAACTTGTTTGTCACTTAAGCAAACCCAATAAAATTGATAACCGAAGTATTGAAACCTCGGGTCGTCTTCTCAAGGTAATTGCAGGGAGGTATGATTTATTATTGGTTATGGAAATTGTATATTTTTGGGTTTTTGAAATAAGGAACAAGTAATTTAAATGGCAAAAAAAATAAATTAATAATTATAAAATCTCTTGGCAAGGTATAAGAACTGGAAATCCTATCCTAGTTATCCTTATCAGGTGTGATGAGAATTGGATTTTACTCCCACTTAGTTAACCCTTACTAAATAAAGGAAAGTCAAGTGGACCAATCAATTTGATCCTCAAGTCCTAGTCAACTCCTGTGGAAAGACTAGCTTTAGAGCGATCCAAATCAATCAGCAATTCCCAATTTTCAATCAACTACCGAGTCTGATAACTCAAGTGTTACCAATTACTTAACCAAAGCAAAAAGAAAATAAATCTTAAATTAAATTGAAAGCATCATAAACTGAATAAAACAATTATAAATCTGAAATACCTCAAATTGCATTTAAACATAAATTCAAATCCTAACATGGAAAGGTTCATAAGCCAAATTGAAAAGATAAATAATAATTAAAGTAATAGAATAAATAAAAGTAGAAAATAAATTAAAGGAACATTGAACCTGAGAAGAAGTTGAAATCCTAATCCTAAAACTTGAGAGAGAGGAGAAAGCCTCTCTCTCTAAAAACTACATCTAAATCCTAAAATTGTGTATTATGAATGTTGTCATTATGCTCCCCTTTGATTCCTCCATTCTCTGGCTTATATTCTATGTTTCTGGCTTGGATCTGGGCCGAAAAAAGGGTCCAGAAATCGCTAGGGGCATTTTCTGCAGATTCATGTACGTGGCGTCTGTCACGCGAGCGCGTAGGTCACGCGTTCGCGTGATCTGGAGTTTTTTCTTGTCACGCGTACGCGTCAGTCATGCATACGCGTCATTTGCGTTCTGCTCAAGGCACGCGTCCGCGTCATCCATGCGTTCGCGTCGATGCCATTTCGCGCTAGGCACGCGTCCGCGTCATCCATGCGTCCGCATCACTGCCTTTTCTTCAAAACTCCATTTTTGTATGTTTCCTTTCTGTCCTCTAAGCCATTTCTACCCTATGAAGCCTGAAAATACTTAACACATAAATCACGGAATCGAATGGTAATGAAGGATAATTAAATTAAATGTTTTTAAAGCATAGGAAACATGTTTTTCACATATATCATAAAATAAGGAAGGAAAAGTAAAACCATGCAATTCATATGAATAAGTGGGTGAAGAATTGATAAAAAAATTCAATTTGAGCACAAGATGAATCATAAAATAAGGGTTTATCAGCCATTAATTGTTATTAGCTCACTTATCCCAAATAGCCTACCCTTTCAATCAAATTTGTTTGCCACCTTGAGCCTTTTAATCCCCGTTTGTTCTATATTTTACCATATCACTAGCCTTAAGCGGAAAAACAATCAATTACCCCAATTGAATCTTTGGTTAGCTTAAGATAGAGATTGTGTATCAATTCAGTGTGGGGAATTGTGGAAACTTGGGTTGCTGAAAAAGCATTATGTTCTATTAACAAAAATATTGGAAATTTGGGTGCATACTCATGTGAAACCAGAAAAATCCATGTGCATTGATATGTTATGTTTACTTTTATATTTTTTTAAAAAATAAAAAAAATAAATAAATAAATAAAAAGAGAAAAAGAAAAAGAAAAAGAGAATATATATATATATATATATATATATATATATATATATATATATGATATAAATAAATAAATAAGGGGACAAAATTACCCCAATGCTAAGTTTAATAAAAGATCAATGCATAGGTGGTGAAGTTAAAGAAAAAAAATTTTGGTACATGAGTATGTGATACAAAAGTGGGAATTATGAGTAGCTAGGCATGATTTTAGAATTACATAAGAATGTATGTGTGTGTATAGGTGAGAGCTTAGGTTAGTCAAGGATTCAATTTATAGCTCACTTAGCTATATATATACCCTTATCTTTACCTTAGCCCCATTACAATCTTGAAAAGACCTCATGATATTTGTATTGGTATACTAAATATTTGTTGATTGGTTAGATGAAGAATAAAGTTTAGAAAACATTATTAGAGAAGAGTAGAGTGATTCACCTTAGACACTTGAGAGATTAGAGTTCATATACACTATAAGTGAGGGTTCAATGCTTGATTCTATGTTCCCTGCTTTCATGAGCTATCTTCTTACAAGTTTACTTGTCTTTTATTGTATAATTTGAATTAATGAAATCTGATGTATGTTTGTCTTGAAGAGCTTATTTACTTTTAACCAAGTAAGTAGAAACATCTTAGCATGTAGTTGCATTCATATAGATAAACTGCATTTTATACATTCTACCATTCCTCTTCACTCCTTTATAGCTTCTCTTGAGCTTAGCATGAGGACATGCTAATGTTTAAGTGTGGGAGTTTGATAAATCACTATTTTATGGTTTATCTTGTGCTAATTTGAGTGGTTTTTATCAACTCTTTATTCACTTATTCATATAATTTGCATGGTTTTATATTTTCCTTCCTAATTTTGTTCTATAATTGAAAACTTGCTTCTCAAACCTTTAAATTACCAAAAATTAATTCTCCTTTATACTATTCGATGCCTTGATATGTATGTTAAGTGGTTATAGGATTTATAGGGCAGGAATGGCTTAGAGGATGGAAAGGAAGCATGCAAAAGTGGAAGGAATACAAGTGAAGAAATTGCTAAGCTGTCCAGCCTGACCTCTTCGTACTTAACTGACCATAACTTGAGCTATAGAGGTCCAAATGAAGCGGTTCTAGTTGCGTTGGAAATCTAACATTCGGGGCTTTGAAATGATATATAATTTGCCATATTTTCTCTGACGAAAAGTAACGTGCACCAGTGAATCCACACGCACGCGTGGTTTTACAAAAAACCAATGACCTGTACGTATTTGAATTCGCCCCCAGCGATTTCTGAGCTGTTTTTGACCCAGTTTTCGACCTAGAAAACACAGATTAGAGGCTATAAAGTGGGAAATCCATTTATTCATTCACATAACTTTCATAATTCACAATTTTAGGTTTTAGATGTAGTTCTCTAGAGAGAAAGGCTCTCTCCTCTCTCTTAGGTTTTAGGATTTAGGATTTCTTTTAGGTTAGGTTTACTTCTTCTCTATTCCAGGTTCAATGTTCCTTTAATTTAGTTTCTCTTCTACTTTTATTTATTCTAGTACTTTGGTTTATCTATTTCACTTGTTAATTACTTATTTTCCCAATTTGGTTTATGAACTCCATGTTAGATTTGATTTCTTTATTTAATGCAATTTGAGATATTTCAGATTTATGATTGCTTTCTTTAATTTATATTATTGATGCTTTCAATTTAATTTAGATTTCTCCCCTTTTGGCTTTGGTTGAGTAATTGGTGACACTTGAGTTATCAAACTCAATTGTTGATTGAAAATTGGAATTTGCTGGTTGATTTGGATCCCTCTAAAGCTAGTCTTTCCATAGGAGTTGACTAGGACATGAGGAATCCCATTGATTAGTCTACTTGACTTTCCTTTATTTAGTAAGGGTTAACTAAGTGGGAGCAATAAACAATTCTCATCACAATTGATAAGGATAACTAGGATGGGATTTCCAGTTCTCATACCTTGCGATGGTTTTCATGATAATTAATTTACTTTCTTGCCAATTTATTTCCTTGTTCCCTATTTCAAAAACCCAAAAAGATACTTTTCCATAACCAATAATAAATCATACTTCCCTGCAATTCCTTGAGAGACGACTCGAGGTTTGAATACTTCGGTTATAAATTTTATTGGGTTTGCTTTAGTGACAAACAAGTTTTTGTACGAAAGGATTCTTTGTTGGTTTAGAAACTATACTTACAACGGGAATTTATTGTGAAATTATTTACTAGCAGAAAATATGTTCTTCAGGATGCTCAAGGCAAGCCCATCCAACTAAGAAGGCTTGACCTCAAGCCCGTAGCTAGAGGATGGTTGGAATTTATCCAACGGTCTATCATTCCTACTAGCAATCAGTCAGAAGTGACCATTGACAGGGCCATCATGATTCATTGCATCATGATTGGAAGTGAGGTGGAGGTACATGAGGTAATACCTCAAGAATTGTACAAGAAAGCTGAAAAGCCTTCCCCCTTAGCAAGGTTGGCCTTTTCCCACCTTATCTGTCACCTATGCAATTCAATTGGAAATTTCATAGAAGGAGACATTCCTATTGAGGAGGACAAACCCATCACTAAGAAGAGGACGGAGCAAACAAGAGAGCCTACACATGCACCTCAACAAGAGCATGTGGAGCTGCCTCAACAAGAAATTCCTGATATGCCTCAAGGGATGCATTTTTCTCCCCAAGGCTATTGGGACCAATTGTATACTTCTCTAGGAGAATTAAACTCTAGCATGGATCAGTTGAGGATGGGACATCAAGAGCATTTCACCATCCTCTATGAAATAAGAAAACATCAAAGAGCCATGAGGGAAGATCAAAGAGTTATGAGGGATGAACAACAGAGGCAGTGGCGTGACATAGAAGAAATCAAGTACTCCATTGGATCCTCCAGAAGGAGTAATAGCTGCCATCACTAAGGTGGATTCGTTCCCTTAATCCCCTGTTGCCTATGTTATTTTTTCTGTTTTCCATGTATTTTGTCTTATTGTCTGTTTCTAGTGTATGATCATCTTTATTTATGTCTTAAGGCTATGAAATATTCTATGCATCTCTCACCTTGCTTAAAAGAAAAATTTATTTGAAAAAGAAAAGTAAGATGCATGAATTTTGAGTTATATATTAAGAATAGTTCAATCATTTGATGTGGTGGCCTTGCTTTTATTTTCTGAATGTATGAATGAATAGTACATATTTGAGGTTGGAGTTAAGAATGTTGGCTCTTGAAAGAATGATGATAAAAGTGAAGTGTTATTGGTAATATGAAAAATCCAAAAATTAATTCTTGAAGCAAGAAAAAGCAGCAAAAAGAAAGAAAGAAAAAAAAGAAAAAGAAAGTTTCGAAAAAAAAGAGCAAGCAAAAAAAAGAAAAAAAAAAGAAAAAGCCAATAGCTCTAAAAACCAAAAGGTAAGAGCAAAAAGCCAGTAGCTCTTTAAATCAAAAGACAAGATCAAAGATCCAAGGCTTTGAGTATCAATGGTTAGGAGGACCTACAAGAAACAAAATCTTGGCCTAGACAGTTCAATTGAGCTGCTTCCCTAATTATATGCTTGTGGTGTGAAGGTGTCAAGTGAAAAGCTTGAAACTGAGCAGTTAAAGTCGTGTTCCAAAGCAAAGAGTGTGCTTAAGAACTCTGGACACCACTGGCCAGGGATTCTAGCAAAGCTGAATCGCAATTCTAAGACGTTCACCCAGTTAAGTGTCTGTGGCGTTTATGTATCTGGTGGTAATACTGGAAAACAAAGTGCTTAGGGTCACGGCCAAGACTCTAAAGAAGCTGTGTTCAAGAATAAAAAATAACTAAACTAGGAGAATCAATAATATCATCTGGATTCTGAGTTCCTAGAGATGCCAATTATTCTGAGCTTCAAAGGAAAGTGAGATGCCAAAACTATTCAGAAGCAAAATGCTACTAATCCCGCTCATCTAATTGAAAATGAGCTTCATTGAAAACTCTGAGATTTATTGTATCCTTCTCTTCTTTTTAATCCTACTTGTTTTTGGTTGCTTGGGGACAAGCAATAGTTTAAGTTTGGTGTTCTGATGAACGGATATTTTATACGCTTTTTGGCATCATTTTCATATAGTTTTTGTTATGTTTTGTTTAAGTTTTATTATATTTTCATAGATTTTAGTGCAAAATTTACATTTTTGGATTCTACTTTGAGTTTGTGTGTTTTATGGTGATTTCAGGTATTTTATGGCTGAAATTAAGGAGTTTGAGCAAAAGTCTGATTCAGAGACAGAGAAAGGACTGCAGATACTGTCAGGATCTGACCTCTGTGCACTCGAAGGAGCTTTTTTGGAGCTACAGAAGTCCAAATGGCACGCTCTCAATGGCTATAGAAAGCTAACATCCAGGGATTTCCAAAAATATAATAGTCCATACTTTGCTCTGGAAATGAAGGCCCAAAACTTGCGTTCAACACCAGCCACCTACCCTATTCCTGGCATTGGACGCCCAAAAGGGAGCAGCTGGCGTCCAACGCCCAAAAGGGAGTCCCAAGCCAGCTTTCAACGCCCCTAGGGTGTCCTAGGACGTGGAGACACCTTTAGCTCAGCCCAAACACTCACCAAGTGGGCCTAGAATGTGGATTTTTGCACTACAAGACTAGTTTATCTTATTTCTGTAATTCTTAGTTAGCAGATTAGTATTTATAGGAGAAGATCACCCTTGTTTAGGGATCCGCCAATCTTCTTCTTTCCCCACTTTATTTTTGAACATCATTATGTACAGTATGAGTCACTAACCTCCTAAGGTTAAGGTTAGGAGCTCTGCTGATTCTTATGAATTAATAATATCACTATTCTACTTCAATCCATGCTTGATTCTATTCTAAGATGTATCTTTGTTCTTCATCCTAATGGGTTGGGAGTGTAACTTGACCGTCATCCCAATTCCAGATGGGTTCTTGTGAGTCCTTGAAAGGATAGTACTGAACCACAAGCTTGATTATACATCTCTTGGACGGCTAATATACGGCTTCATTGGGGACTTCTCGAGACATCAGCTCAGTCGAGGTGCGGGGAGATTAGGGCCTTTGTGGTTTAGGCTAGAACCAAAGGAGAAGCGTTCTCTGATCCGGAAGATCCGACCTTGTCTGTGGCGCTTTGAGTAGGACCACCAACGGAATAGACTACTAGAGCTTCACCCCCGTTCAGATTAGATGACCGCTGACCCGGCGTTTGATCTGAAGCAGAGGAGATTAATGACCGTTGATCCGGCGTTAATCATATACAGCCTGCCATGGAATGAATCAATCAGAAGTTGGAGTAGATGGTGAGAAAATTTGATCTAAAAGGAAGAAGCATCTACGAATCCTCAACCGTTCTCATACCATTGATTTCACACCTATCTAGTAACGTTTTATTTATTTATTCTGTTTTATGCGTTTTCTCGTGACAACTATATTTTCTATCCGCTTGACTAAGATCTGTAATATAACCATTGCTTGCTCAAACCAACAATCTCTGTGGGATCGACCCTCACTCACTTGAGGTATTACTTGGATGACCCGATATACTTGCCGGTCTATCTGTGCGGAGCCAGTTTCGTGCACCAATTTCCAACCAAATGTACCATGCTATGATGAAATTTCACACAAGTCAGGAGCTCCCAAAATTGATCATCAGCTTGTAATCTGGGGTCCCAAATCTTGTTTTCACACCCATCTTCAAGTTGATCATCAAAATTCTATTCGGGTGGTAAGCATTCAAAATTCTCAAACCGACACCAAAGCATCCTCCTAAACCCATTCAATGAAGCATTATACCAACCTTTGCACTTAAACCTTGATGATGCAACTATAATAAACCTAGAATGGTATTTTCAACCACTAACCATCTCTCTTTTGCTCTTGAATCCACAAAGAGCTCTAAGTTGACCATCCATTTCAAGCAAATCATATTCAAGTGGAATAACAAAGCTAAGGGATATGAATTTTACCCACTTGAATGATATAATGGATGATGGCGACTTGGAAAGAGACATTTTCAACGGTCTTGACAAGGCAATTTCCACTCCCGTCCGTCATTTTTGAAGGAATTTCACCACTTGACAAGATTCTTCAATCTCTACCTCTTGACAAGATTCCTCAAATTCATTTTCTTCCTCACCTACTTCTTCTAGCTCTTTCTCATCACTCAAATCATACTTCAAAGGTTGCACAAATTTAATGTCAACATCCATTTTGAATTCAATGGAGGAAGGTTTATCAAACTCAAAGAGATCATCAATTGGTGGGAAACCATCATCAATAGTGGGACTTGTCGCTTACTGAACTTCTTCTAATTCTTCACTATTCACAATATGCCTTGGAGGTTGTGCATTATCCTCCTCAACAACAATTTCAAGCTCAATGGAAGAAGGTTCTACAACTTTGGAATCCACCTGATAAACCCATATTTTATGATATATTTTGTGCTTAGTTTGAGTGATTTATTCAATCCTTCACCCACTTATTCATGTTAATTGCATGGTTTTACTCTCCCTTCCTTATTATGTGATGTATGTGAAAAACATGTTTCCTATGCTTTTAAATTAATTATTTTAATCACCTTTAATTCCATTCTATGCCATGATTAGTGTGTTGAGTAGTTTCAGATCTTCTAAGGCAGGAATGACTTAAAGGATGGAAAGGAAACATATAAAAATGGAAGGAAAGTGCAAAACAGAGTTCTGAAGAAACTGGCATCCACGCGATCGCATGGATGACGCGATCGCGTGCCAAGCGCGAATCAACAGCGACGCGGCCGTATGACTGACGCGACCGCGCGCCTTAAGCAGAACGAATATGACGCGGTCGCATGACTGACGCGACCGCGTGACAAGAAAAGCTCCGAATGACGCGATCGCATGACCCACGCGGACGCGTGACAGAGGCCACGCACCAGCAATTGCAGAAAACGCTTCCAGCAATTTCTGAAGCCCTTTTTGGCCCAATCCAAGTCCAGAAGGCATAAACCAGAGGTTATAAAGTGTGGGAACGCATCCATTCAGGGAGAGCTCGCCAATTTAGTTATTTCCCATGTTTTAGATCTAGTTTTGAGAGAGGTTCTCTCCTCTCTCTCTCTTAGGATTTAGGACTTCTCTTAGTTTTAGGAGTGACTCTCAATCCCAGGTTCTTTATTTTTATTTAATTTTCCAATTTAGTTTATGAACCCTTCATGTTAGATAATAATTTCCCTTATTAATGTTATTTGAGGTATTTCAATTCATGATTGCTTTCTTTAATTTATGTTATTGTTGCTTTACATCTGAAGGCATTTTTATTCCAGCAAATTTACTTTTTCCTCTTTTAGTCTTGGTTAAGAAAGCAGTAACTTAGGAGTTATCTTATCTCAACATAATTGATAACCGTTATCTTTGCTAATTGAACTGAGCTTCAATAATCCCAACATTTTCTTAGGAAATAAATAGGATTCGAAGATCAAACTAATTAGTCCCTTGACTTTCCTTTACTTTAGTAAAAGTTGACTAAGTGGAATTAAGATTCAACTTTCATTGTTATTGATAAGAATAACTAAGTCTGGACTTCCAATTTCTCATATCTTGCCAAAAGTTTTCCTTGCAGCTATTTATTTATTTTAATTGCCATTTAATTTACCCGCCATTAAGTTACTTATTCCTTATTCTCGAAACCCCAATTTACAATCTCCATAACCAATAATAAGAACATACTTCCCTGCAGTTCCTTGAGAAGACGACCCAAGGTTTAAATACTCGGTTATCAATTTTAAGGGGTTTGTTACTTGTGACAACCAAAACGTTTATAAGAAAGGTTGATTGCTTAGTTTAGTAACTATACTTGCAACGAGTATTTACCATAACTTCTAAACCATCAATTCTCCGCTCTCTTTCACCACCTAACACTCAACTTCTCATAGATCTTCAACCACTTCTTCCTCTTCAATGATTTCAGCTTCCTCTACTTATTGCAAAACATAAGTCCACTCCTCGTTCTCCACTTGAGATTCCAACCTCTCTTTCATACTACGCTCTTCAGTTGATTCTCCTCGTTCGTCAACGAGAGTACTTTGATTACATGAGCATTGACAAATTCGGCTAAGGTAGCCATTATATTTTCTTGCCTCCTTTGAGCTTCACTTTGCTCTTGGAGAAAAGCTCGAAACTCTTGTTCTAGAATTAAGGATTGGAGATCTTCATATTGAAGTGAAAAAGAGGGTCCATTGTTTGGGAGAAAGGTTTCATAATTGGAAGGACGGTTCAAATTGGTGAGAGTAATAAGGTGGTGTATATGGGATTGGTGGCTCTTGGGAGTATTGGTGTTAGAATGGTGGTAGTTTTATGGGTACTCGTTCATAATGGTCACAAGGGTGTGGTACATGAGGTTGGTGGTATGGTGGATACGGATTATAGGAAGGTATTTGGTTGTATGGGGCTTGTGAGTATAGCGGTTGTGGCCTATGTTGAGGAGTTGGGTCATATTGGTGTGCATTATAGGATGGAGTGTGATCATTGTCGGATGGAGGAAATTGATATGAATACCATGAAGTCCGTTCATAAGAATGTGATTTCTCTTTCAATTGACTTCCAATCCCATAGCACATACCATCATTAAAGTTCACATTTCCTGCAACATAGTTATAACCAAACTTATAGCCAAAAGGGTGAGAATTCATAGTGACAAGAGAAAATCAAAACAAAAGCTAATAAGAAACAAAGACAAACAAATTCCTAAAACTAACAAAAGCAAACAAACAAACACAAGAAGCAAACTATTCACAATATTCACATATGAGCAATAACCAATAACAAGCACACATTGCAATTTTCCGGCAACGGCACCAAAAACTTGACGCGAACCAAATGACGGTTTGGAATTTTCTCAATAAAAGAATTGTTGTATTGCAATTATAGTTTTAAACCAACAATGGACCCATGTCAAAGTTTAATTTGTTTGTCACAAGTGTAAACCAATAAAATCTAAGAGTATTAGATCTCAGGTTGTCTCTCAAAGGAATTACAGTGAGGTGTGCTGATGAGCGGATAATTTATACCCTTTTTGGCATTGTTTTACATAGTTTTTAGTATGTTTTAGTTACTTTTTATTATATTTTTATTAGTTTTTTATTCAAAAATCACATTTCTGGACTTTACTATGAGTTTGTGTATTTTTCTGTGATTTCAGGTATTTTCTGACTGAAATTGAGGGACCTGAGCAAAAATCTGATTCAGAGGCTAAAAAAGGACTGCAGATGCTGTTGGATTCTGACCCTGCTGCATTCGAAATGAATTTTCTGGAGTTACAGAAGCCCAATTGGTGCACTCTCAATTGCGTTGGAAAGTAGACATCCTGGGCTTTCCAGAAATATATAATAGTCCATACTTTGGCCGAGATTTGATGGCCCAAACTGGTGTTCAAAGTCAGCCTAAAACATCTTGGCGTAAAACGCCCAAACTGGCACCAAAGCTGGCGTTTAACTCCAGGAAAAGCCTAAGCACGAAAAAGTTTCAATACTCAGCCCAAGCACACACCAAGTGGGCCCTGGAAGTGGATTTCTGCACTATCTGCACTTAGTTACTCATTTTCTATAATCCTAGGTTACTAGTTTAGTATAAAAACTACTTTTAGTGATTTATTTAAAAGTCTTTTTGACCATCTTTTGGAACATATGTAATCATAGACTATCATTTGGGAGGCTGGCCTCATGGCCATGCCTAGATCTTTTTCACTTATGTATTTTCTACGGTGAAGTTTCTACACCCCATAGATTAAGGTGTGGAGCTCTGCTGTTCTTCATGAATTAATGCAATTACTACTGTTTCTCCTTCAATTCACGCCTACTTCTTCTCCAAGATATACCCTTGTTCTTAATTCAGTTAAGTCAGAATGAAGGGGTGACCCGTGACAATCACCCAATCTTCGTTACTCGCTTAGCCAAGATCGCGTGCCTGACAACCACAAAGCGATCTACATGATGTTCAACGTAGTCATTGGACGACAACTGGAGTATACTCTCTTGGATATCTAATACACGAACCGAGTCTGTGAGATTAGTATCTTCATGGTATAGGCTAGAACCATTGGCAGCATTCCTAAGATCCGGAAAGTTTAAACCTTGTCTGTGGTATTCCGAGTAGGATCTGGGAAGGGATGACTGTGACGAGCTTCAAACTTGCGAATGTTGGGCGCAGTGACAGTGTGCAAAAGGACAATGGTCCTATTCCGACGCTAGCGGGAACCAACAGATGATTAGCCGTGCGGTGACAGCGCATATGGATTTGTTTTCATCCGAGAGGATCATACACCTTGCCATGGAAGGAGGTAACGCATGGTTGGAAGAAGGCAGTAGGAAAGCAGAAGTTCAGAAGCAACAAAGCATCTCCAGACGCTTATCTGAAATTTCCACCAATGAATTACATAAGTATCTCTATTTTATTTTCTGTTTTATTTATATTTTAATTATCAAAACCTCATAACCAATTGAATCCGCCTGACTGAGATTTACAAGGATGACCATAGCTTGCTTCAAGCCGACAATCTCTGTGGGATCGACCCTTACTCACGTAAGGTATTACTTGGACCACTCAGTGTACTTACTGGTCAGTTACGCGGAGTTGTGAAGAAGTGTTGAGATCACGATTCCGTGTACCATGTGCGTATCATCGGTTAGGAGTATAAGAGGTTTGTAGATAAACGGACAGGAAATTGAATGACAAGAAAGTAAAGCTAATAACTAAAGGGATATAATGCTAAAGGGCACTCCTGGCAAGGATTGAGAACCAAGGATTCCTATCCAAGTAATTGACCATAAACATGGTGATTACCTAGGGTTAATCCTACTTAATCATCCCCAACATCGGGAGAAAGTCAAATAAGCATAGTCACTCTTAATCCATAGGTCTTACTCGCCAATGGAAACAAGAACAACTAACAACCTTAAATCACTAATCAATATTGGACACCAATGACTCTTGCGTCAATAACCACGACATGACAATTATAAGAGTAAACCCAATTAGTCAACCTCTAATGGTGAGCTAAGTCAACCGGGCTTAATCAATCTCAATTCATAGATTTTACTCATTAATGGAAACGAGATTAATTAAAATCTCTAAATTGTCAATCAATTTGGACATTAGTGACTCAAAAGGTCACATCAAATACTCAATTCCAAGCCAAGAGTACAACAATCTACCTTAAAACTAAGAAAAGTATTTTCATAAACATTTAGAAGACGTAAAAGAAAAGCATGATAAAATTGCAAGAATAATAAAATCCAAAGCTACCAAATGTAAGAAAGCAATAATAATAACTAAGGCAAACATGAAAGAACATAAAAATATGAAATTACATTAAATGGAAATCAAAATTAACAAAGGTTCATGAAACTCAGAGCAACAAAATATAGAAATGAACAAGTGACAATAAGAGAATAAAAATGCTAGGGCAAGAATGTAAATGAAAATAAATCCAAAACAAGAATTAAACCTAAATCTAGGGTGAGAACTAAACCTAAAATTATTGCTCCTCCTTTGTTCCTTCTTGAGTTTGGCTTGAAATACTTCAGAAATGAGTTGGATTGGGTTTGAAAAGGCCTGAAATCACGTGCTGGCAGTCATGCGTATGCATGTATTTGCGAATTCCCAAAACATGCGTACGCACAACATGAAATTCATGCATATGCACGAGGCATGTGTACGCACAACCCTGAATACATATATATGTGGGATTTTCACTAAAATAAAATAAAAAAATTTATTATTTTCCAAAACCCCATTTTTCAACTTTAATTTCTCAAATACGATTTTTTTTTTATCTAAAGCAAGTTTACCACACTCCCGACGAACTCTATAATCTTTATAGAGTTCACCTTATCCCAGTAAACTCCACTTCAAATTTCAAAAAAATGGCTAACTCAAATTCTTAAGCTTCACAATGGATAATGGCAACTTTTATCATCGTCTCCAAAGTACATAGGAGTACACATGAATAAGTCATATTTTTATTGGATAAATAATGACTTTTTTTTTATTTATAATGAGAAAAAATCCTTGTTAAATATAGTTTATTCTCGTTATCTGTGTATGTCTGGAGACGATGATAATAGATGCCATTGCCGCTAGCAATATTGAAGAAGTCATAGTTGCTGTCCGTATATTTTTATGTACTCCTATGTATTCTTGGAGACGATAATAATAGCTTAAAAATTTAAGTTGCGTGGAATTTGGAAAAAATTGAAGTGAACTACGCCGGGTTAGGCAAACTCTATAATTTTTATAGAGTTCGTATAAAAGTTACAGAGTTTACCAAAAAAAATCGTATTTAAAAAATTAAAGTTAAAAAATTATATATAAAAATATAATTATTTTTTTATTTTATTTCTGAAAAAAAAATGTATATATGTCTTTTATTTAGACTTTTCAGTTTAAAACACTGTATTTGTATTCTTATTATCACTTTTTTATTAGAGCGACGAAAACAATAAATTAAATTATCTTGTTCAATTTAATATTTATAATTTCATTCATAATTATATGTTATCAATTCTATTAGGGAGATAATGAGGAATTTAAACAATATAAACAATAGATTTTGAATTTGGCTTAATACAAGAAAAAAACAAGTAAAAAAAACTCTCCAAATTACTTAAGCTAAAAAATCCAAACAGTTATTTTAAAAAATTAACCATCTCAACCCTAATTTACTAAAGGAATTCATCCAAACACTTTCTTCCTCCAAACCGTCTGTCATCCCCACCCTCATCAATCATCCCACCTCTCCAGCGTTAAAAGCTCCCTCACCAGCTATTATCATCCACTCTTGTAGCCCCTCCCCATTACTATTGTCAAATAACTATTCACGTAGTTATTAAAATAATCATCCGACTACCTAGTGAAATGATCATCTATTTGTTAATTATATATACATAAACTGAATCGAATAAAATAACCATTCAATTAAGAATTAAAATAACCATCTACATACCTATTGAATTGAACATCTAGCACATTTGTGGGGTAGAACCGTGGAGAGAGTCGACGGTAACGCATGAAGGCAGGAAAAGAGATCCGACGGAACAGCCAACCATGGATAATTTAATCCGAAAAACCAAATCGCACCATGTGTTTGTGAAATTCACCAAGCACAAAAAGCTTTGAGTTCTTAGTCTTCTTTGCAGAGATTGAATAAATAAATCTAAATTGAATAATGATGATAACGGTAATTTTTTTAAAAATTAAATTAAATTAAAAAAAAAAGAAACAGTAGACATTACCTGTATGAAATCGAAGATGAACGAGAATTTGAAAAAACTCTAATGGGTTGTGATGCTCTGTGCGGGTTTACTTGCAAGAAAATTTTTACCACCACAACGTTTAGGGGTGTTCATCAATCGGATCGTATCCGCAGATTCGCGCCGCATCCGATTCGAAAATTGCAGATACGATCCGATCCGCACCCTTTACGGATCGGATCGCGGATATCTGCTTGTATTATTTTATTTTTGTTATTTAAAAAAAAGTTTGATTAAAAATATTTTAGGAATAAATAAGTTTAAAAGTATAAAAGAAATATTTTTATTGAATTTTTTATATAGAAATATTATTAAAAAGAGAAGGTTTAATTATGCGGATATATCCGATCCGATCCGCACATTTGCAAATCGGATCGGATCTGGCACTAAAAAAGCGTGGATATCATATCCGATCCGATCCGATGAAAATTGTGCGGATCGGATCGAATTTTCGGCCATATCCGATCCGATCCGATCCGCGGACACCCCTAACAACGTTTTTAGCTTCAAGCGGCAGATCCTGAATTTGATATGCTGCGACGCAATCTCCCGTTGCTACAGCACGCAAGCAGAACGCCGAGAAATTAGGCGGTGTCGGCAGGAGAATGGGCGGCGTCGGTTGCGCGATGTCGGACCGGACAGCGGGGAAGTGTAGCGATACCGCGTGAATCTGCAGATTGGAGATCGCAAATGGAGAACGGGAGGAGTGATATTGGGAATAACTGTGCCAATTGTGATTTAGTTTAATTGCAAATCCTTATCTTTCAAATTTCAAAATTTGAAATTAAAAATAATTAATTAATAATCTGATTTATGATTTTAATTTTAATTTTCTTTTTTACTCCATTATTCACATTATTTAGTATTTTTATTGTCTCTCTATACTTTTCTATATGTTATTTTGTGCAGAAAGTCTCTCTTTCTTACTATACAAAGCATAACAAAATAGTCTCATTGAGGGCATTCAGATTAATAGGCGTTGTCCTAAGGTCAATCATCTTCTATTTACAGACGACTCTATTCTTTTTTGTAAGGCTAATTCAACTGTTTGTAGAAATTGTAACACCCTACCATACAGAGTCTTATGCTTAAGTCATAATTCAGAGATGGCAAGGTATTACGACCTCTAAAACAAAAAATTTAGTACATATAGTAGTATGAATAATTGATTATAGCTAGGAGCCTTTGTAGAAAAGGGGGTAAACAAAAACCGTAACTCGAACGCGCAACACTCCGATCGATAACGTAACGAGCAAAGGATAAGCTAACGCAAGATCATATATATACAAAGAGTGTCAAAAGCAGGAATATCAAGACTCAAAATCTGGCTGCGAAGATAACCGGTCCGAGCGTAGCAATATATACATATAATAAAATAAGGAAAACCCCAAAGGGACACAAATACAGAAATCTAATCTCCAAAACCTCCTATAAGAGGAGTCATCACAGTTTGTATTATTTAATGGAGATAAAAGTATCTAAACAAGATATATAAACCAAAACAGAGTCCCGAGAACAAGGATCTTCGCTAATCCAGAAGTCTCCAGCATGCCTCAACGAGAAGCCTCGCGTCCTGCATCTGAAAACCACAAAATCTGCATGGGTGAGAACCAGAGGTCCCCAGCATAGTAACAGCTTCCACATATATAATACATAATAATAGAGGAAAGCCGAAGGCAATCCTAGAACTTCCTCTAGATAATATCAAAGCTTATAGACGAGCTAAACCATAAGTGGCAACTGACTAAAGATTCTTCAGTCTAACTAATACTTCCCTTTCCAATTCTTTCAGACCTCCCAACCACCAGCAGGAGTATAATATAGCAAACACAGTTATATCAGACAAGAGATTTACAATTAGGAACAGATAAGGCATTTAGACAATTAGCAAGTAATATACAGTCAAAATAGGCAATCTCAAACAATTCATGTAGTATGCTTATGATGCATGCCTGTCTCTAGTGGCTGACGATATCATCTGTCGGTTATAGAGACAACCCGACAAGTCCTGGTAGCTAACCATTGGACTGTCCCTCTGTCGCGCATCCCCAACTCGAGTTATACTCATCAAAAACTTGATCATAATCATGATCCATATCCATCACCCTCACTGGTGAATATTTACGAGGGCGAGCTCATCCGGGCCTTTCACAGTGCCCGGCCACACTTACGACATAGGGTCAAAAGAGCTTCGAGTCTCAACCTGGAGCACGTGGTGGCTAGCCACTGCTTCCTCCCAGGGAAACCCTCATCTCCGATGGTGGAAATGCAAACATTCACAATTCATTCAACAGCATATATGCATTTATACTTAGCCATAATCATGGCTCCACCGTAACACGGCAATAATCTAGCCATCCGGCTCACGGTTAAATCCATAACCAGCCAATTCATTAACAATTACGGCCCCTCGGCCCATGGCACAACAAGCACTTCCACCGCCATCCTCCGCATCTCACATAATCATCTTTGATCCTCAATGATCATTCATTTTTCCCCTTGCTTCACTCGCAAGTTACCACATTCACTAGCCCTTTTTCTCATGCTAGGCAAATCATAATGATTCAAGACATAAGTGGTGAGATCGGAGGCTTAGAAGTATGAAATTTGGCTTTTAAAACTCAAAAATCAACTTTGGGATGAAAACAGGGCCACGCGTACGCGCACTCCACGCGCACGCATGGATGGCCTTAAAACTCATCGACGTGCAAGCGTCATACGCGCGAATGCGCGGATTGAAAATTAGCCAAACGACACGCAAGCGTCAGCCACGCGTACGCGTGGGTGCTCTTGCGCCCCAGGCACAAAACTGGCACAACTATGGCACAACTCTCTGGAAAATGGCTGGGCATTTGGTGCAGCGTATCGACGCGCCCGCCACACCACGCGCACGCGTGGATGGTGCTTTCTCGAAGAACGGCGCGTACGCGCCAAGTGCGCCTACGCGCGGAGGGTCATTCTGCTAAAAATTTTCTAAGTTAAAAGTTGCAGAATTTACAGATTCAACCCCCAATCTTCCGACGAACATAACTTTCTCATTTTAAATTGTTTTTCACCCGTTCTTTGAACGGCTGGTGCGCGAAATTATTACTCTGAGGTTGTAAAATTTGTTATTCGTTCTCTCCTTGGCAATGGCCCCAAAAACGGGTGTATAGAACCATGGTCCAAACATAACTTCACAACTTCGCACAACTAACCAGCAAGTGCACTGGGTCGTCCAAGTAATAAACCTTACGTGAGTAAGGGTCGATCCCACAGAGATTGTTGGTATGAAGCAAGCTATGGTCATCTTGTAAATCTCAGTCAGGCGGATAATAATTGATTATGGAGTTTTCGAAAATAAATAATAAATAGACAGAATATAGAGATAGAAATACTTATGTATATCATTGGTGAGAATTTCAGATAAGTGTATGGAGATGCGTTTGTTCCTCTGAACTTCTGCTTTCCTGCTGTCTTCATCCAATCAATCTCACTCCCTTCCATGGCTGGCTTTATGTAAGGACATCACCATTGTCAATGGATACTTTTCATCCTCTCTGTGAAAATGGTCCGATGCGCTGTCACTGCATGGCTAATCATCTGGAGGCATCACCGTGGTCAATGGCTGCATCCTATCCTCTTGTAAAAATGGTACAAATGCTCTGTCACGGCACGGCTAATCATCTGAGGTTCTCGACCATACTGGAATAGGATTCACCCTCCTTTTGCGTCTGTCACTACGCCCAACACTCGCGAGTTTGAAGTTCGTCACAGTCATTCAATCCCAGAATCCTACTCGGAATACCACAGACAAGGTTTAGACTTTTCGGATTCTCATGAATGCCGCCATCAATCTAGCTTATACCACGAAGATTCTGATTAAGAGATCCAAGAGATAATTATCCAATCTAAGGTGGAATGGAAGTGGTTGTCAGGCATGCGTTCGTGGGGGAATGATGATGATTTTCATGTTCATCACATTCATGTTGAAGTGCGAATGAATATCTTAGAAGCAGAATAAGTTGGATTGAATAGAAAAACAGTAGTACTTTGCATTAATTCATGAGGAACAGCAGAGCTCCACACCTTAATCTATGGAGTGTAGAAACTCTACCGTTAAAAATACATAAGTGAAAGGTTCAGGCATGGCCGAATGGCCAGCCCCCCTGATCTAAGAACCAGACGTCCCAAGATGATCTAATACAATAGTAAAAAGTCCTATTTATACTAAACTAGTTACTAGGGTTTACAGAAGTAAGTAATTGATGCATAAAACCATTTCCAGGGCCCACTTGGTGTGTGCTTGGGCTGAGCTTGAATGTTACACGTGCAGAGGCTCTTTCTGGAGTTGAACGTCAAGTTGTAACGTGTTTTTGGTGTTCAACTCTGGTTCGTGACGTGTTTCTGGCGTTTAACTCCAGACTGTAGCGTAGAACTGGCGTTCAACGCCCTTTTGCATCGTCTAAACTCGGCCAAAGTATGGACTATTATATATTGCTGGAAAGCCCTGGATGTCTACTTTCCAACGCAATTGGAAGCGCGCCATTTTGAGTTCTGTATCTCCAGAAAATTCTCTTTGAGTGCAGGGAGGTCAGACTCCAACAGCATCAGTAGTCCTTCTTCAACCTCTGAATCTGATTTTTGCTCAAGTGCCTCAATTTCAGCCAGAAAATACCTGAAATTACAGAAACACACACAAACTCATAGTAAAGTCCAGAAATGTGAATTTAACATAAAAACTAATAAAAACATCCCTAAAAGTAACTAGATCCTACTAAAAATATACTAAAAACAATGCCAAAAAGCGTATAAATTATCCGCTCATCACAACACCAAACTTAAATTATTGGTTGTCCCCAAGCAACTGAAAATCAAATAGGATAAAAAGAAGAGAATATACTATAAATTCCAAACTATCAATGAAACATAGCTCCAATCAGATGAGCGGGACTTGTAGCTTTTTGCCTCTTGAATAGTTTTGGCATCTCACTTTATCCATTGAGGTTCAGAATGATTGGCATCTATAGGAACTCAGAGTTCAGATAGTGTTATTGATTCTCCTAGTTCAGTATGTTGATTCTTGAACACAGCTACTTTATGAGTCTTGGCCGTGGCCCTAAGCACTTTGTTTTCCAGTATTACCACCGGATACATAAATGCCACAGACACATAATTGTGTGAACCTTTTCAGATTGTGACTCAGCTTTGCTAAAGTCCCCAATTAGAGGTGTCCAGGATTCTTAAGCACACTCTTTTTTTGCTTTGGACCTTGACTTTAACCACTCAGTCTCAAGTTTTCACTTGACACCTTCACGCCACAAGCACATGGTTAGGGACAACTTGGTTTAGCCGCTTAGGCCAGGATTTTATTCCTTTAGGCCCTCCTATCCACTGATGCTCTAAGCCTTGGGATCCTTTTTATTACCCTTGCCTTTTGGTTTTAAGGGTTACTGGCTTTTTGCTCTTGCCTCTTAGTTTTAAGAGCTTTTGGCTTTTTCTGCTTGCTTTTTCTCTTTTTTTTTTCTATTTTTTTTCGCCATTTTTTTTCTGCAAGCTTTGTTTTTTGCTGCTTTTTCTTGCTTCAAGAATTATTTTTATGATTTTTCAGATTATCAAATAACATGTCTCCTTGTCATCATTCTTTCAAGAGCCAACATATTTAACATTCATGAACAACAACTTCAAAAGACATATGCACTGTTCAGGCATTCATTCAGAAAACAAGAAGCATTGTCACCACATCAATATAATTAAACTAAGTTCAAGGATAAATTCGAAAATCATGTACTTCTTGTTCTTTTGAATTAAAACAGTTTTCATTTAAGAGAGGTGATGGATTCATAGGACATTCATAACTTTAAGACAAAGTTACTAAATACTAATGATCATGTAATAAGGCACAAACATGGATAAGCACTTAACATAAGAAAACAAAAAACAGAGAATTTAAGAACAAGGAAT
Source organism: Arachis ipaensis (assembly GCF_000816755.2). Classification (NCBI taxonomy): domain Eukaryota; kingdom Viridiplantae; phylum Streptophyta; class Magnoliopsida; order Fabales; family Fabaceae; genus Arachis; species Arachis ipaensis. The sequence goes on along the minus strand of NC_029790.2, from coordinate 20,498,953 downwards.
GAGTCCACCTTAGTGATGGTGGCGTTTTCTTCTTGAGGAACCAATGATGTCCTTGAGCTCTTCTATGTCTCTTCCTTTTGCGTCTGTCACTACGCCCAACACTCGCGAGTTTGAATCCAACAGGGAGGTCAGGGAGGTCAGAATCCAACAGCATCAGTAGTCCTTCTTCAACCTCTGAATCTGATTTTTGCTCAAGTCCCTCAATTTCAACCAGAAAATATCTGAAATCACAGAAAACACACAAACTCATAGTAAAGTCCAGAAATGTGAATTTAACATAAAAACTAATAAAAACATCCCTAAAAGTAACTAGATCCTACTAAAAACATACTAAAAACATCATGATGAGTGGATAATTTATACGCTTTTTGACATTGTTTTTAGTATGTTTTTAGTAGGATCTAGTTACTTTTAGGGATATTTTCATTAGTTTTTATGTTAAATTCACATTTCTGGACTTTACTATGAGTTTGTGTATTTTTCTGTGATTTCAGATATTTTCTGGCTGAAATTGAGGGACTTGAGCAAAAATCAGATTCAGAGGTTGAAGAAGGACTGCTGATGCTGTTGGATTCTGACCTCCCTGCACTCAAAGTGGATTTTCTAGAGCTACAGAACTCGAAATGGCGCGTTTCCAATTGCGTTGGAAAGTAGACATCCAGGGCTTTCCAGAAATGTATAATAGTCCATACTTTGCCCGAGTTTAGACGACGCAAACTGGCGTTCGACGCCAGCTCTCTGCCCAATTCTGGCGTCCAGCAC